>NW_027421885.1:0-8528 GCF_009905375.1 Apium graveolens | reverse complement strand
ATGAAGTGATCGGAGCCTCGCACGAGCCAAAGCTCGATCCCAGTCAGCTCTCTCCTCAGAGATCGAGGGTAGTAGCTCTCGTCTCATGAATAGGTGCATGCCTCCGAGCTCTCTCTGCCTCTGCCTCCCTCCTGGCCTCGTCTAACCTGGCCTCAGCAACGGCCAACCGTGAACTCAATTTGTCCTGAACAAAGTCGTGAACAAACAAGGACTACTATGAGCAGGGTTGAGAGGTGGGGAATCTGGATCTTCTAGGGGTGCATCCTCAGTCTACATGGGGGCTGGAGTAAGAGTCTCGGAGCCATCTTATAGGGACTCAAGGGTAGTGGTGGAGGGGTAGGGGCTCTGACCATAGGGAGTGAGGGTAGCTGGGTACCAGTATACTCCACAATAACATTAACCGGCTCCTCAGCAGGGGTCTCAACATCCTCAGCCTATAGGACCTCCTACGGGTCCTCATAATCAGAAATCTCAATAACCTCTGGATCTGTCTCCTCCGAGGGGTCCTACTCCTCATCCACATCAGCAAGTGGCTCAGTGTCCTCCATAGGATCCTCCTCATCAGTCTCCTTAATAATAAAGGACTCAGTATCCTCCAAGGGGTCCTCCTCAACAACATCGTCATCAGGCTCAACCTGATTCTCAGCACGTAGCAATGCCTCATCGTGCTCCTGCTCTACATCTCTAGGTCCTCTACCTCGTGCTCCTACACATTAAACGAGCTAAGTTACTATCATGATACTTATAATAGTTTCCGTAAAGGTTTTAACTGTCAGTGTTACTTTAAGTAGCCCGACTATAAACTTGGCAAGAGTTTTTATTATCTTATGAATTTATTAATATCATCGCGGCATCTCTGAGGTTTATAATTCTTAGCTCTGATACCATATCTATAACACCCCCAGATCTGGGGTCGGGGATCCGGGTCGTCATGGTCTTTTTTTCCATTAATATCACTTAATTAAATTAAAATAAATAACCGCATGTTGTGACCTCACAATAATACACACACAACAACACGTCTTGGTCTCAGAGATGAAATTGAATAAGTAAAGTCGTTGAAATCCATAAGTTAAGAGTTATTACAAACCAAAAATGATTACTTAATAGGTTTACAGTTTCTTGCCATTATCCAACATAAGTTATAGTTATACATATTTTAATTCCCAAAAGTAGAATGTTTGATCTACAGACAGATCTACCTCTGCAGCAATGGAAACTATGATATCAACGGTAAAGATGCGGGACGCTTCCCATGCTCTTGCGCTGGGTCTACTTTAGTATGGCCATCCTTCCTAACTGTTGTTGTGTGATGAAGAAATGAAGCAAGAAAGAGCATTACAGCTCGCAAGATAATATATAGTGTTTCATAAGCAAAGTATCTGAATAGATAACTTTCTGTAAGATCTATCATGATTAAGATGATCATATCTAATATATAAGTTTAAAAGATAAAGTTACCAGATACTCCAAAATACTTATATATATATTATCTCATAAAACTCACTTGAAAACCATTGTTGTTCAAGAAAAATCAGTTTTCAAAAGTTCATCGTAATCGATCAAGATACAAGGAACAACTTGTATAAAAAACTCATTTGTTTGAAAAGAAACCTTTCGAACCCCTATGTGAAAGTAGACACAAGGTTTTGTTCTCAAATATTTAGAAGAAGGAAACCACTGGAATAACGTGATACCTTTGCTGATTAGTAAATGTACCACTCTCTATACTTCTCTACTATTAAAAGGAAGAATTCCGTTGGGTCATCACCCAAGCCACACGAGGGCGATATGCTAGACTGTTCCACAACCTCCTATACTTTAATGGACTGGCCTCGCAGCCTCTTACACTCACTCTGGCACACAAGGTGCCGGACCATTCCAGTTCTTGAAGAATCCTATCCTTATAATTATACTTCGCAACTAATCGAACATTCCCCGAGCGTATAATAAACTCGTTGATAGGTACGATTTTATATAATCAACTACTTCCCGAATGTGGGGCAAGTATCAAAACTTTCTTATCAATTCCCCAAACGTGTTGCGAAAATAAAATATGACACTGAGTTGGATCCCTTATATTTTGAACGAGTATTTACATCTCTTTCGAAAGGAAAGATTTAAATTTGAAAAACGGTTTTAAGATCCGCTCTATACTTTTGAAATCATTTGGTAGAATTTGAAAACATTTTTCGAAAACAGTTTTAGGAAATGAATGATTTTAAAAATTAAATCGTTATCAAACTCATTTGAAAATATAGAAAGAATATTCCAATAATATTCCTCAATAATCATTGATTAAGGATATAATAAAATAAAATAATTGAAATACATCCTTAAATAAATATTCGAAAATAATATTCATTTACTAAATAATAAAATATCTATCAGTTAGAACTTTATTCGACTAATTAAAGTAATATTTATTAATAATATTTAATCATAAATAAGATCTTAAATGAAATATTCGAAAATAATATTCATTTATAATATAGAAACTATCAAATAATTATCATCCGATCAATAATTTTGAAAACTATATAATATACTCGGGAACATCGTCTCCCCGTTTGAAAATAAAAGTTCAGCTCGTAAATACTAGACTAAGGGTATACGCAAAGTATAGCTATCTCTAGCATAGGTATTATGCAGTTTATAAACAACTGGACCGATAATGAGATATCAAGATTTTGAGACAGGCATACATATATATATATATCAACATGTTTCAATATATCGCAAGATTTGCTAATAATTATCATGCACTTATCACAAGATATGCATATCTATATACATCACTGTTGAGTGGCATTTATGTCATCTTATAACGCTCCGTAAAGTTTTGAATTGTTGTTTTGTACTCGAGTTGTTGGTGTTTTTAACGTGTTTTGTAGTGTTTTTCCATTTCAGGCATTTAGCAGGAATTCAGGTGATCTAGCATGGTTTTGATGCTAATATAGTGTTAGGATGGTGTCAAGAAGATGCTCACGAAAGACCAACTCAATCGACAAGAAAAGCAGAATTCAGGAATTTGTCCAGAGAGTCAGCGCGCCCGCGCTGTAGTAGCGCGCGGTCGCGCTAGGATTACAGAAGTGCAGCGCGCCCGCGCAGATGAAGCCCGCAGGCTGTGTCGGGTCGAATTCAAAGAATCATGCGTCTACTTTGATTTTGATCCAGAAGACTTCTACTCTGCATGGGCTGCTATATAAACATAACTTATGTTCGTTTTTCATAACAAAGGCATTACCAGAGCTTAAGGAGAAGGCGTAAGAAGACCGTAGAGCACAATTCAACCAAGGCGAAGAGGATATAGTTTATTCTTGTGATTCTTTATTTTAAGTTGTAACTTTGGATGCTAGTTTTCTTACTTGTGAACCTATACTCTTGTTTCGTACTTGGTTTTATTATTAATTCAGTATAAAAACTACGTTTATTATACCATGCTTTCATCGGAACCCATGTTGATGATGAGTCCGATTATGAGCTAATCGTTATCATGGGGTTCTAGTGGATTTATTCATGGATTTCTTTAGTTAATTTGTTTCGATGCCTTAGTGTATGGTGATTGTATGATATCCTAGAATTGGTTGTGCTTATTCATCTTATGAGTGTCACGAACTTATAAGATAGTGTGTTAATCTCTAGCGAAGCGAAAGTGAATTTAAGGGTTTAGAACTTGCCATGCTAGCATAGGTTCATGTATTTGATATGCATGATTCGTAGATAATTTTACCCATCTTACTTGCCATATGTAATCACGATAGATAACTTGTGCATTAAACCATTATGTTGTCAAATTCTATAGACATATAGGGTCTCAATATAAACACACACACCACAAGTTATAGTCTCAGAGATGAATATCCAAAAATAAAACGAGTCATTTTATTCCACAATTATATGCCATTACACCTTAAAAGGGTTTCTGTATAAATTTACATTTCTTTGCCATTATTACAATTGATAAAGATACATAAGTCTGGTACATCAAAAGTTGAAAGCATAGCCTATTGGTAGTTCCTACCTCAGCTATAGTGACATCACGCCTATAGGAAACTGCGGAACGTTTCATATCCGCTAGCGAATTGGGAGCTGGTCCTGTTTCACTTATCTATCTGATGTTGTGTGATGAAAGAAGAAAACAAGGGTGAGCAACAAGCTCACCGAAATAATATGTATAATGATTAACAATATATGAGCATTCTCATAGTATCATGAAAGTCTTGGTCAAGTAAAAAATGAACCAAGTTTGATATCTTATCGCGACCAAGTCGCAAAATATTCAGTACATATGTATATATACTTTTCAAAATCTTGGAAGTCCTCTTCCATGCATTAATATACACAGAGTTCCAGTTGATAACTGTATAAAAATATCGTTGCAAGGTGATCTCATATATCTAACATTGTCTCAACGATTTTGTGAAAATCTTTGTCATGCATAAGATAATCATTAACCGATATAAGTTGAAAAGATGAAGTTACAAGATACTTCAATATACTTATATCTTTTCCGGATACTACTTTAACTACCACCGTTCAAGGTATCATCAGTTTCAAAGTTCACACATAGATGAGACTACAAGAAAGACTTGAATAGATTCAATCTTTGAAATATCCCCAAAATGAAATGAAGTTATGAGATACTTCAATTGATGAAAACATCATTTTGAAAACTCGACCCTGCCAACACTCAACATCGCCCAACCGTAGCCTTTCTATCGAAGTGCTCTGGGTAGTGTTGCAGAAAATATCCAATTGTATGATGAACTCATTACGGGAGTTTGTCGCGCCAGGAAGACCACTCACGATGATCAGTCGCAGGTAGTGCAACCCCACCATTTCTACATGTAGAGGAGAACGGTCGGATTTACTTGTCAACCGAACGCTGGACTCCTAAGGAATGGACCGTCTTAGCGGAACTTCCAGGCCATTTGGGCCAATATAATAAGGCTGGGCCGGCGCCACTCGACCACTTACGCCACCTCCTAGTTCAGATGAAATCCATGACTCTGAAACGTAAAGCTCGTCCCCCTTTCCCCAAGTAGAAATTGTTGATATGGCTCCACCAAGAAGTCGTATCTAGTTGGAAAGGAAAACTCACTGATATTTCCCAGGCGGTGCTTGATAATGGATTAACTTGTTCCAAGAATTTTACTTCCCGAGTGTTGGGTAAGTAATCAAAACTCTTTTATTAAAACAGCAACCTTGTGCGAATATAAACTACACCCACAGAGAGCCGGATTCCTCAGTTTGTAGCGAGTATTTAAATCCCCTTCGAAAGGAAGATCTTAAATTAAAAAAAATGAGTTTTGGAATCTGCCCTAACCTTTAAAATCATTTTGAAGACTCAAAAACATTTTTAAGAATGTTGGAGGTAATGTGAATTTAATAAAATAAATCAGTCCCAATGTATTAGAAAATATCTGAATATTATTATTTAATAATATTCCCATAAAGAATAATCTTTATAAAAATAATTGAAGTAGAAGTTTTAAAACTCATACTTGAAATGAATAATAAATAACCAAAGATATACTTATACGAAAGTACGATCTTTATTTGAATAATCGAAAATAAAGTTTGATTATCGAAACATTATTCTTTAATAAATAAAGAATATTATTTAATAAAATAAGCAGAGTCATAAGTCCTTGAATGATATTTCAAAACAATATTCATTAAATAAAATAAGCGGAGTCATAAGTCCTCGACATGAATATTCAAAATAATATTCATTAAGTGAAATAAAGTTATCGAATAAACCTTATTCGAATATAGTTTTGAAAACTATTTATATATATATAAATATATATATATATAATATACTCGGGAACATCGTCTACCGGTTTAGAAAATATGTTCACCTTTGGGTCCCCTATACTAAGGGTTTACGCAACTACTGCTTATCTCTAGCATAGGTATTATGCAACTATAAGCAATTGAATCAACAATTAGATATCAAGATTACGAAACAGACATGCATATATACCATATCAGCATGCTCCAGTATATCGCAAAATTTTGCTAATAACAATCATGCACATTATCACAAGATAATGCATATACATATATACATCACAACAACAGTATAACGGGTAGAAAACTTGCCTGAGCGACTGGGGGTGACAAATGGCTTTGGGACGAGTCTGGTAACCTATAAACAACATATAAGTTGGAATTAAACCAAAGTCGCTTATGAATCTATACTTACCCAATTAGACTCCTAACATCGCTTTGCGGCTCAACGATTCTCTTAGTCGCTCGAGGTACCCTCGCTCCACCATTTTTAATAAATTAACCATTAAGAGTTTTAAAGGCGATTCATTTTGCGAGTGCCTTACCAACGCCTAATTACACTTTACATAATGATTCATACTCCAATTAGTCCTTTAAGGTCTTTAAACTATGTTTCAAAGTAAGGCGAGGGGTAATGGTTCGTCTCGCGAAACGTCGTTATTAAAACGGTGCTTCTCCTAAACCGTACATCGGATTTCAACGAACCACATATCAAAACGAAGCTCGTAACATGAATATCTAATCATGGCAATGGTCAAAACCTAACAGTGAGTCCTCGGGTCCTGATTGTTAAGAAAAAACAGTCTAAAGTAAATCGGACATTACGACGGCTATGTTTACGCGATTACCAATTTTTATCCTACTCTAAATCAATCACCAATCAACCACAATTCAACCATACAACCAAACTCCATATTTACAATGCTACAACAGCCCCAACAACTCAATATTTCCAAATTTATACTACTTCCCATCATGAACTAAAAGCTTTACTTAAGTTTTTTAATTAATCAACAAGATTTACAACTCCAAACACATCACAAAACCAACACATCTCTAAATACTCAATAATAAATCTTCTCATGAACCATACTAAACAAAAAAGCTCTAAATATACAAAATTAGGGCTAGGGTTTTAGATTATACCTTCCTTGGTGAGTAGGAGTAACTAATTAGCTTGGAATCACCCTTGAAAGTCCTTACCCAAGCTTAATCTAAACAAAAACTCAAGAACAAAATTTTAAGTTCTTGAAAAACACTATTCACCCTCTTCTTCCATGAATTTTAGGAAGAGATTGTGAAGGAATTTGAAGATCAAACTTATAGGATAGCTATATCTATGCATAAGGAGTATTAGATAATTACCTCACTAATTAAAAAGGCTTGGATCTTGGATTTTGGAGTTTTCTTTCTTGAAATATGAAAAGGGCCGAGAGCTTTCTTGAAGAAAAGTGAAGTCAACTTTGTGTTTTGGTGAAATGAATTGTTGGTTGTTGTTTTGGCTTTTGTTTTAATTATTTACCTTTTAACCATGGTAATTTTTGTGTGGTTCTTAATCAACCAACAACACACTTCTCTTTGGTCATGCTTAGGTCATCATGTTATGTCATCCTCCCACACTTGTCCTCTTCTTGTTGATGAGATGACATCACTCTCCACTAACCCTTTGATTAACTCCTAATTACTTGGCTAATGACCACTGATCTGTTATACGGTTCGCTTAACTTTCGTTTTCGTGTATCGTTTGAGGGATCATACCCGGGATCTTATTACTTGGGTTTCCTTAACCTTTCTCAATACATTATATTCCTTTTATGACCCTCTCTTATAATCCTTGAATTTAAATCCTTTTTATCATGTTACCTTATACTCAATTCTTTCGGTATCTGGTGGATTTTCGGGAAAAATCAAAGTGTTTGAATTTGGATTCTGACGATCTTTACATACACTTATATATCATATAGAGTACTAATAAGATCTCAGAATAACAATAAAAGAACCCCTACAAAGTGTGGTATGAAAAGTTTTCTTATTCAGCATAATCAGCAAAATCACTATTCATAAGGGTTACAAAAAGTCCAAAATTTTGGGGTTATTACAGACTCCCCTCCTTAAAAGGATTCCGTCCCGGAATCAAATAGAAAACAAATGGGGTACTTTTCTAGCATTGCGCTCTCTAGTTCCCAAGTTGATTCTTCCACATTATGATTCTGCCATAGCACTCTGACTAGCTTAATCACTTTGTTCCGAAGCACCTGCTCCTTCTTATCCATAATATTTACTGGTTTCTCCACGTAAGTCAGATCTGGTTGCATATCCACCTGCTCGTACTCCACTATGTGTTTGGCATCCCGATGATACTTCCTTAGCATTGACACATGGAACACATTATGAACTTGTTGTAGGTTCGGGGGTAAGGGTAGCTCGTAAGCCAACTTCACAATCCGTCTTAGTATCTCAAAAGGTCCAATGTATCTTGGGCTTAGTTTCCTTTCTTTCCGAACCTCATTAATCCCTTCCAAGGGAATACCTATAACAACACTAGGTCCCCTACTTCCTATTCTTTATCCTTTGTGTCAAATCAACATACTTCTTATGTCCATCTTGGGCTACTACCAGCCGTCCTCTGATTAGATCAATTATATCCTTGGTCCTTTGGACCACTGTCGGGTCCGAGCATCTTGCGCTCTACAACTTCATCCTAAAATAAGGGAGATCGACATTGTCTT
>NW_027421884.1:0-95134 GCF_009905375.1 Apium graveolens | reverse complement strand
ATTTATGAAATGGAAATTACATCAATACTTATACAAGATTTTCCCTAAGCTTCTAATCCTAACATCAACAGCCTTAGTCCTAGCTAAGAAGCCTGACAAAGCTGATGATGAAGAAAAACAGGAAGAAGATGAGATTAAGTCATCTTCTTCTTCCTACTCTCGACAAACAGAATGGCGAGTCGGATGATTCGCTCTTGCTGGCGGAGAGCTTCCAGCCTTTCCTCCTCCAATCGCTCCAGATGGCGATGGTAGTCCATATAGAAGAACAGAAGGTGTGCCAGTACCTCCTGTGGGACAGAGTCCCATATCTCCTCAGGAATGGCTGTGACATGCCATTCCTGCTGCCACTCGGCACAACTTAGCTCCATATTGAAGTTTTGGTAGTTCAAAAACATGTTGTATCTGACCATTGTGTTTTTGAAGGAAGAAGTATGAAGATAAGTGTGTGAGAAGAATGTGATGGAAAGACTGATGTGAAGTGGTTGCTTATATAGGAAAGAGAATGCCAGGAGATGCAAAGAAATTGAATGCTGACATGTAGACTTAATTCTACCTCGTCTCCCTAGACTTTGAAAAAGAATAACATTCATTGGAAAGAGGAATCATGGTTTAAACCGCACAAGAAACAAGAAATAGTGGACTGTTCAAGGACGAATACCATTAATCCTAATCATAGTGACTATTAATCTTCCACTTCAACATATTCTAGTTCGAACTGAGACTGTTATCAAATTTTATTCACAGATAAGCCAAGTAAAGGATTAGACTGAGAAATCAGAACTTAGACCTATACCAGAACTTAACAGTCATCACAACATAATTTCTTAACTCGAAAAAGGAATGCCCATCTTAGTAAATCCTCATACAAGTTCTGAGTTATAGACTTCAGAACTTAATCATCAGAACGTGTAACTAGAACTTGTCCTCAGAATTTGTGCAATAATGACACAATGACTGTTTATCTAAAATAACATAGACCACCACAGAAATTTTCATCATTCAGATGGAGTGATAAGTGTGTGCATTAAGCTAAATAACAGACAAAGAGTAAAGTCTGATTCACTTCAGTACATCTTAGAAATAAGGCATAACTAAAATTTTGCTAAAGAGCTGTCATTGTCCTGAAACCTACTGATGAATGAGTTCATGCTTGAGTCCACCTCAACTGATTTGTGCTAATTTTATGCATCTTTTGAAATTCTATTTTACAGTGGCTTCTCAGTGTAAGTGAGTCACGACTGTTTATCAGAATTTATGCTATTATTAGAGTATTTCTCCAGTAATCATAGAGTGTGAAAAGTCACCAAGAAAATATTTTGCTTTTCTAATGCATATCTACTTAATACCAGCAATGCACTTGGGTCGTCCCTTCCACATTTTTACTCTAGATCTCAAAGGAGTACCTGATTTTATTCTTTGATCTTTTTGCTTTTTCTTTTGATAAGTGAGGTTTATCAGCACTTAGTACATTCAGCAGTTTTACTAGTATCAGAACTTAACAGATGAGTAGCATTATTCTAATTTGTGACTTAGTAATAAGATATACAAAGTAAACTTAACTAAGCTCAATTATCAGAATTTGCTAGTGTCATAGGGTTTCCACTGAAATAATTACTTCTTACATGGAATCATTTGTTTATTGAAGACTACTAGGTCAGTGTCTAGCACAGTTATCCTCATAGGATTGAATAGGTACTTGAACAGACATATCACTTATCAGAGTTTAGAAACATATATCAGACAACAGTCAGTACTTAAAGACATTTATCAATTAAGCACAGAATACACAATGAGATTAATTCTGTAAATACTGAGCATAAAGTCTGATAACACAGAACAAGACTAAGTAGATTTAGAGAAAGAACCTGAAACCATTCCAAGTTCATTTACCAATCTTGTAAAAGTAGCTTCACACAGTGGTTTTGTGAAGATATCTGCTAGTTGTTGATCTGTGGGAACAAAATGCAATTCCACTGTACCTTCATCCACATGTTCCCTGATGAAGTGGTACCTGATGCTGATGTGCTTTGTTATTGAGTGTTGAACTGAATTACCTGTCATAGCAATAGCACTTTGATTATCACAGTAAATAGGGATTTGAAATATGTTAACCCATAATCCAGTAACTGATTCTTCATCCAAAGAATCTGTGCACAACAGCTTCCTGCAGCAATATACTCGGCTTCTGCAGTTGATGTGGAAATTGACTTTTGTTTCTTGCTGTACCAAGAAACCAATCTACCTTAAAGAAATTGGCAGCTTCCACTTGTGCTTTTCCTGTCAATTTTGCAACCTGCAAAATCTGCATCTGAGTAACCTATTAGTTTAAAATCTGATTCTCTAGGATACCATAATCCCAGAGCAGCTGTTCCTTTAAGATACTTAAAGATTCTTTTTACAGCTGTTAAGTGAGGTTCTCTTGGATCTGCTTGAAATCTTGCTCAAAGACAGGTAGCATACATATATCAGGTCTACTAGCAGTTAGATAGAGTAGAGAGCCAATCATACCTCTGTAGTCAGTAATATCTACTGATTTACCGGTATCCTTATCCAGTTTTATCGCAGTGGCCATTGGAGTGGATGCACTTGAACAATCTTGCATTCCAAATTTCTTCAGCAAGTTTCTGGTGTACTTGGGTTTGACAAATAAAAGTGCCTTCCTCATTCTGCTTGACTTGAAGGCCCAGAAAATAGCTAAGTTCCCCCATCATACTCATCTGATATCTTGACTGCATTAGTTTGGCAAACTTTTTGCAAAGTTTGTCATTTGTAGATCCAAAAATGATATCATCAACATAAATCTGGACCAGAAGTAAGTCCTTTCCATGGTTGAGGTAGAACAGTGTTTTGTCTATTGTCCCTCGGTTGAATCCACTTTCCAGAAGAAACTGAGCTAAAGTCTCATACCATGCTCTAGGAGCTTGCTTAAGTCCATAAAGTGCTTTGTCAAGCCTGTAGACATAATCTGGATGTTTGGTATCTACAAAACCTGGAGGTTGTTCAACATATACCTCCTCCTCCAATTCTCCATTGAGAAAAGCACTTTTCACATCCATTTGAAAGACAGTAAACTTTTTGTGAGCAGCATAAGCCAAAAATATCCTTATGGCTTCTAACCTAGCAACTGGTACAAATGTTTCATCATAATCAATTCCCTCCTGTTGAGAATATCCTTTTGCAACCAGCCTTGCCTTATTCCTTGTAATTATGCCATCACTGTCAGTTTTGTTTCTGAATACCCACTTTGTACCAACAACAGATCTATTCTTTGGTCTTGGCACTAGGTTCCAGACTTTGTTTCTTTCAAATTCATTTAACTCTTCCTGCATTGCTTGCACCCAATCAGCATCTTGAAGAGCTTCTTCCACTTTCTTTGGCTCAGTCTGAGAGAGAAAAGAATTATAGAGACATTTATTTGAAGTACCTGTTCTAGTTCTGACACCTGCATCAGGATTTCCAATTATCAAATCAGGTGTATGTGATTTTGTCCACTTCCTTGCAGATGGAAGGTTTTCTCTAGAACTAGATGCTCCCCCATGATCCATGCTATCTTTATTTTCATTTTCTGATGCTCCCCTTGAAACTATGCTCTCTGAGTTGGATTCTTCAGTATTTAGATTTTCAGCACTATCAGAACTTGGCTTATCAGAACTTGACGAATCAGAACTTGAAGAGCCAGATGCATGTTCTGATGTTTCTTGAGATGTGGTAGGATCTTGAGTATGCTCCCCCTGCATAGGTGCATCTTCCTTTGACGTAGTCACCACAGTTTCAATAACATCAGAGTTTAATCTATCAGAGTTTACAGTATCAGGACTTAGACTGTCAGGATTTTCAGTATCAGAATTTGAGTCTTCATTTTCAAATCTCAGCTGATCATGGTCAATGAAATCTTCAAGACCAGTAATCTTCTTGTCATCAAAAGAGACATTGATAGATTCCATGACCACTTTTGTTCTCAAATTATAGACTCTGAAGGCTTTTGTGGAAAGTGGATATCCAACAAAGATTCCTTCATCAGCTTTTAGATCAAACTTTGATAGCTGTTCAGGATGAGTCTTGAGAACAAAACACTTGCATCCAAATATATGAAAATATTTCAGATTTGGCTTCTTTTTCTTCACCATCTCATATGGTGTTTTTCCATGCTTGTTAATGAGTGTTGCATTTTGAGTAAAACAAGCAGTCTGCACAGCTTCAGCCCAGAAATAGGTTGGAAGCTTTGCTTCTTCAAGCATTGTACGTGCAGCTTCAATGAGAGTTCTATTCTTCCTTTCAACAACTCCATTTTGCTGTGGAGTTCCAGGAGCAGAAAATTCCTGCTTTATTCCATGGCTTTTGCAGAACTCTTCCATTATCAAATTCTTGAACTCAGTGCCATTATCACTTCTTAAAACTTTCACAGAATCTTTGACCATTTTATCCAGATGTTTGATATGATCAATCAAGGTTGATGCAGTTTCACTTTTTGTATGCAAGAAATACACCCATGTGTATCTGGTGAACTCATCCACTATGACCAACGCATACTTCTTCTTTGTAATAGACATGACATTTACTGGACCAAATAGATCAACATGTATTAGATGATAAGGCTCAAGAATTGATGATTCAGTCTTGCTCTTGAATGAAGATTTTCTTTGTTTGGCTTTCTGACATGAATCACAAAGACCATCAGGACCAAATACTGTGTTTGGCAATCCTCTCACAAGATCTTTCTTGACCAGTTCATTTATATTGTTGAAATTTAAATGAGAGAGTTTCTTATGCCAATTCCAGCTTTCTTCAATTGATGCTCTACTCATTAGACAGATTGCAGAACCATCAGTACTTGTTGAAAGCTTAGCTTCATAAATGTTACCACGCCTGTATCCTTTCAGAACAACTTTGCCTTTAGATTTACTCACAATTTCACAGTGTTCTTCAAAGAAATCAACATGATAACCTCTGTCACAGATTTGACTTATACTCAGTAGGTTGTGTTTAAGTCCTGAGACTAGAGCTACTTGTTTAATTATGACATTTCCAATATTGATATTGCCATATCCCAATGTTTTTCCAATGTTGCCATCTCCATAAGAAACACTTGGGCCAGCTTTCTCCACAAAGTCTGATAGCAGGGCCTTATTTCCAGTCATATGTCCTGAACATCCACTGTCCAGAACTAGAATATTTTTCCTGTTGCCCTGCAATCACAAAGACCACTAATTATTAATTTTAAGGACCCAGACTTGCTTGGATCCTTTGGCCTTATTAAGTTTGTTAACATTTGCAGCGGATTTAGCATCAGAGTTTATGTTAACATTTTTCTTATCAGAATTTACACTATCAGACTTTGAATCAGAATTTACACTAGAAGGAACAATGGAAACTTTCTTCAAAGAAGGTTTTATTTGATAATAATCATAATACAAACTATGATATTCCTTACAAGTATAAATGGAATGCCATAAACTACCACAATGAAAACAAGGATTTTGTGGTTTGTATCTAACAGACTGACTCTTAACTCCTGATTTTGAAGGTAAGGAGTTAATATTCTTATTCTTCCTGCAAAAAGAAGCCAGATGGTTAGAACTTCCACAGTTATGACATGTTTTCCTAGGAGCATCAGGAACAGGTTTATAATCATTGCTTTTATTCACACCTTCCTTTCCATTCCTATTTTTCCTAGGTGATTTTACCTTGTTTGCATTCTTGACATCTTTCAGCATATGCTTAAGCTGCTTCTTTGTCATTAAGCCTATGTTCACTTCAGCTGTCTTTTCCTGTTTTAGTTTATCAGAAGTTAATTTCTTTGTAACTTCTGATTTTTCATTTTCAAACTTTACAGTTACAAACTTAACAGGTTTTAACTTTGGCTTTTGTTTATCAACAGACTTAATTTCTTCAGTTCCTTTATCTTTCTTATCTTCTCCATAACCTAAGCCCTCTTTCCAGTTTCCACTACTTAGCAAATTTTGAGTTGTTTTGCTAGAGTTAGTCCAAGTCCTGATAATCTCTCTTTCCTTTTCTAACTCAGTTTTTAGAGATTCATTTAATTTTAGCACTTCATTCCTAACATAAAAAGCATCATCTCTATCCTTCTGAGTTTGATGGAACATGACTAACTCTTTTTCTAAGAAATCATTTCTTTTCTTAAATGCAAGATTTTCAGAAGTTAATCTTTCACATGTTAAAGTTTGATCTCTATAGCTAACAAACATGGTTTTAAGATATCTTCTCAACTCATTAATATCATCAGTATGAAAAGCATAAGTAGTCTGAGGTACCTTTGTTTCAGCAGCTTCAGAACTGCTCTCAGCACTTTCTTTATCAGCATTTGCCATCAATGCATAGTTTTCCTCACTTTTAGAGTCTGAGGTGTCTGTCCAGCTTTTCTGCTTTGTGACAAGAGCCTTGCCTTTGTCACCCTTTACCTTCTTGCAGTCAGGAGATATGTGTCCTTTCTCACCACAGTTATAGCATTTAACATTGGTGTAATCTCCTCTGTCAGACTTTCCTCCTCTGCCTTCAGATCTTCTGAAATTCTTCTTATCAGAACTTATGCCTTTCCTGGAAAACTTCTTTCCCTTTCTGAACTTCCTGTATGCAATCTTTGTGATTCCTTTCACCATAAGAGCACACAGCTTCATCATCTCCTCATCAGCATCAGTCTCAGGCAAGCTTTCAGAATCTGAGTCATCATCACTCTCAGAACTTGATGACTCAGTATCGGACTTTATGAAAAGAGCTTTACCCTTGTCTTTCTTTGAGGAAGCTGCTTTGGGGAATTCTTCTTCAGCCTTAAGAGCAACTGTCCTTGACTTTCCTCCTTTCCTCTTGCTTCTTTGTTCCATCTCCAGCTCATGAGTCTTGAGCATTCCATAGATTTCGTCAAGAGTTGTTTCATCAAGATTGTAGTTGTCTCTTATTGTCGTTGCCTTCAAATCCCAGCATTCAGGAAGAGCTAACAGGAACTTAAGGTTTGAATCTTCAAGATCATACTCTTTATCAACCAATGACAAATCATTCAAAAGTTTGACAAATCTATCATATAAATCATTCAATGACTCATTAGTCTTTGAGTCAAAGTGTTCATACTCTTGAGTGAGTATTGTCTTCCTGTTCTTCTTAATTGTGTCAGTTCCCTGACACCTTATTTCCAGAGCATCCCATATCTCCTTAGCAGTCTTGCAGTTGATTACCCTGTTTGACATTACATTATCAATGGCACTATGCAGTAAGTGTCGTACCTTAGCATCCTTAGCAATTGATGCTATGTCTTCAGCAGTATAATCACTCTTCTCCTTTGGTACGGTCTTTGCTGCTTCACCTGCAACTGCAACAGCGAGTTTGGTTGGTTTGTGAGGGCCTTCCTTGATTCTATCAAGGTATTCTGGATCTGTTGCTTCCAGGAACATGGTCATCCTTACCTTCCATATGGGATATTCAGATGGTCTCAGTATGGGAACTCTGATGGTCTCATACCGACTCTGAATTTGTGTCTTTGGTGGTTCCTCAGTTTTGGTAGGCTTGGTTGGAGTTTCTGTGTCCGACATGATTGTGTTCTGATCTTTAACTGTATGTATGTTAACAGATAGGCTCTGATACCAATTGTTAGGTCACACACACACTGTAGAGGGGGTGAATACAGTGTATAGTACACTCAAATCGAACTTTAAGAACTTAAGTAATAGAAAACAAATTTTATTGAAACAATAAACTCTGTTACAGTATGGAACTGTTACCTCTCAGTGATGAACAAATATCACGAGAGCTGCTAGGGTTACAATGAATAATCTTCTGTAATAATGATAACACTTATAGTGTAAACCCTATATCTGTGTTTATATACTACACAGTTACAAGATAATCGCTAATTGATATGGAATATAATTCTGCTTCCTAAAATATATCAATCAGATATCTTTTCTTCCAAGTATTCCATTCTTTACGGAATTCCTTCTTCATGCATATCTCTTCTTATGTTTATCTTGATCTTCTTTCCTTTAATCAGCTACTGTCCTTATCTGATTGTCCTTCAGCACTTAAGTTCTGATATCTATCTTCTGACGATTATCTCCTGATAACATATGTACTGATATCCTTAAGTCCTGACTTCCAGTATAAGTACTGATCAACAGTTAAGTACTGATTTATCCTGTTCAAATAAGATCTGAAAGCTAAACATAAAACATATTAGCCATGACATTATCAAATATATCTAACAACACGGCTAATCAAGAGTTTCATAATATGTTGTGGAGGTCTGGTAGAGAAATATAGAGATGTACTGATAGGAAAGTACTTCATGAAAGAGCAGAAAGAAGGGCTTATAACTTTCCTCGAATCATGAACAATTACAAGTGGGAGAAAATTGATAATCTTAAATGCAAAAAGCAGATGCATTTTACTCCTGGAGGAATAAGGGAGGTAGGATTGCCCTCAACCTAATATCATGAACATAAATGATGATATTTCTTCTTGGATGAGACATGCTCAAGCTCTTAAATTACAAATCCATATACAAGAGGAGGAATTGGACATCATGAAGCTCAATTACTGAATACAAGGATGGTTAACTTCACATTAGCTGATATACCTGATCATGAAGTCACTGCAAATTATTTGGACAGGCTTGAAGCTGTGAAAATCATTCTTGACAGACATGGTGGTTCAGAACCCAAATAGAAAATCTTGCTTATGCTACAGGGTGATCAAGTTCAAGTTCTTTCACTTGATGAACTTTTGATAATATTAACCAAGGAACTCAAATATATTCACTATCTACTGAGGAATGAAAATGAAGCATCCAAGGAATGGTTGGACCTAATCTACTAAGCTATCAAAAGAAGAATTCTTGACAAGGGCATATAATACAATGGACATTACATTCCTACATACATGAACATCAGCAATTACGGAAGTAGACATGAAAAAGGGGGCAACAATATTTGAAACTGTCTGGACTCAAAGGCATTTAACTATGAATCCTGATGGAATGAAGCCTTGATATGTGTCATTGGATGAGTTGATGATTAAAAGAACTCCCATTGGAATGCAGAGAGCTGCTATATATCAGTTGTCATAGAAAACTGAGTATGAAAGAAACTTGAAGAAAATGCTACAACATATACTCCTAAAGAAGATAAGTGAAAGAGTAAAAGCATTTGTTCAGAGATACTTCAGAGTTTATTAAGAACCATGAGGATCAACTTTTATTTCCTAGTATGATCTACAAATTCTGCTTTCTATATTTTGTCTTTATATTTTTGGCATCACACATTACCTATATAATTTATGCTTATTCTGCAAAGCATAAATTGGGGGAGATTGTTGGAAAATGTTTAAGTCAGAAATCAGGATTTGCTGGGATCATGATCAGAATTAGCTGAAGTTAATCAGGATCTCCATATGGCAGTCGTGATCTGTCAAAGCGTCAGCATCTGATCAGTTGTCAGTATCTGCATGAATTAGGATATGACACTGTCAGGATATAACTATACTACAGGAAAAGTCAGAATCTGTTTGATTGATACAGTCCCAGTATTAAATGAGTTTTTTATTATCGGTTCCTGACTTATGGGAACATAGCTGTTAAGTAGATATATATAGAAACTAGATATGTCATACTGTAACATCTCTTATAATTGATAGAAATTGATTTTGTAGCTGTGTGATATATAAACATAGATTAGGTTACCGCTGTTGGTAGATACCTCGAGTATTATTCATAACCTAGCAACTCTTAAGAATCTTGTTTCTTGAGAGAGTCCTGTAACAGTTTATAAAGATTTAATAAAGTATTATATGATCTATATTGTTCTTACTTTACTTTCTTGACAATTGATTTATTTGATAATTGTATCCAACCCCCTTAAATAATTATCATATTCTGGGTAACAGTATATATATATACATATATGATCACTACTTAATTTTTAATTATTTTGATTTTCAAAAATTGAACCAAATAACCAAAATCTTTCGGTTCAGTTTTCGGTTCGGTTAACACATAAATTTGGTTCAGTTTCGAAAAAAGAAGAATTCAGATTTTCGGTTAATTCGGTTCGATTCGGTTTCTGACCGAACGGACCGAAGCTCAACCCTGTATATAGGCTAGTGCTTATATATATATAAAGTCATGACTATAAAGAGTCGCTGCACTTTATTTGAATTTGAAAATATAGTTTAACCCATTTTTTCCCCTAAAATGGCGAAAATATTGCATCTTAATTCGAATTCGAAATATGGCCCATTTTTTGAAAAAATATTCGTCATTCGGCTATATGTACCAATTCACTGCATAAGTTGAGTTCATTTAAATTACGAGTTCGGCGAAGATATATTATCAATATAGCAGAATGCTCTAAATGTCTTATATCAATAAAATGTGTTTGATATTTTTTTATATGATCAATAACTAATAAATATCATCTAACAATTGTTAACTACACGTCACCGCCATTAATATAACAACGTTGTACTGACACTTTAGTACGATATCACTGAAGTTGGACGGAGCCATTGTCGTTTTCAAATACAACAAATTTCAATTACCTTACACCCAAAAGTATCGGAGCTACACAAATTATAATTACTATCGACATATCTTTAACTTAAATATCGGATCCAAACAAAAAGAGTCGATTTCTAGTCGAACATGTATAAAACTCGACTCGAGCTTGTTTATGTATCGATCATTTTTCATGTTCAAGCTCGTGTTCGATTAATAAATGAACCAAGCCGAATTAATCTATAATGTTATTTTTGAATATGTTCACGAATACCTCACGAACTATGGTTCAACGAACAACTCATAAATATTGTTCACGAATTCCTGATCACAAACAACTCAATTTACGAACTTGTTCACACGATTCATCAAATAAATAAATTTGAGTGTTTAGCATTCGAATTTTGATTAAATAAAATAATTCTTATTTAAATAATGAATACAGGAACACAAGTTGAATAAAATAATTATATATATACCATCTAACATGTAATTTAATTTAAATTTTATATATCTAATTATAAATTCAATAAAAATAATAAAAAAAATTAAATAACTTGGTAAATTTATTGGTAGATAAATATATACATATTTATTCACTAAATATTATATCATAAACGTGTGTTTATAATATATTTATGACATGTATAATAAGTAATTTATATACTTATTCACAAGTTATATTAACAACATGTTTACGAAGAGATTGATACTACTAATTACGTACGCACGTAACTTGGATGAGTACAAATTTTTTTTTTAATATGAATGCACCATGACATTATTGTAATCACAAAATTAATTTAAAAATTTACAACACTGTCATTAAAAATACATTATATATTCACATAACCCCTAATTATGTACTTATGAACATCTTTCTCTATAAATATTATTCATGAACCTGTTCACGAACATTATAATCAAAGTTGTTGATGAACTTTGGAGCTAAATTATATTATGCTCAATTTTAACTCATTTATAAACTGAGTTTTAAAAATATATTCATGTTCGATTGTTTATAAATCAAACCAAATTCAAAATATTGATACCGGATCGTCTCATTTACCATGCCACCCCGTACCAACCGTAATTTTAAATCGCAGCCCGCAACACAAATAAAAAAAAGTTAATCGGTCTTCCACGAAATTTCTTCAACCTCTATCTTTCTAATTTTATGGCGCAAAAGGTACGCCGCTGTTCCTGAATTACACACATACCCACTGTCTCTCTCTATATATTTTTACTTTTGCAATTTATTAGTCACACAACTTTCCTTATTTCGCTTGCGTCGTTTTCAATTCATCACAAATTAGGGTTTAATTTATTGTAAGTTTTAATCGCACATTAACTGATTGTTTTGAAGATTTTTTGGTAGATTTGCTCTGGAATGATGGGGTTGTTAATTGTTCTCGATCTTGATCTGTAATTCGCCTGGGCCTCATACATTTTGTTTTAATTTTGTTGTGTATTTGTTAAAGTTGCAAACTTTTACTGATGGAAATGAAGGGTGAAAGTTCTTTACTTGAATTTGTTGAAGATAATCAACTTAATTTGGTTCATAGGAATGGTGCTTGTAGTGCTGAAAATGTTGGGAACAATTTATCGGTGAATGGAATGAAAATGAAACCCGAGGGGGTGCTTGGCGGTTCGACCCCTCAGGTTAAGAAAGGGAAGGGGTTGAGGAGGTGGAAAAGGGTTCCGAGGGGGGAATCTAGTAAGGAACGGGGTGAGAGTACGGGTAATGGTAAAGGAGGGAAGAGAGGGTTGCCGAATGTGAGAAATTCTGCTGAGACGAAGCAGAGAAGTGAGGGGTCGGTTTCGTCTACTAATGCTGTGGTGAGAAGTCAAGGAGGTGTTGTTGGTGGTTTTGATTTTGGGATGGTAGTTGGACCTAATAATTTTGCTGCTACGGATTCAGAAAACAGTGAAGATCGGAGTAGTAAGTCCTCGACTGCAGCAAGTGCTCCTAGGTGGAGGTTGGAGGCTGCAGTGGGAGGATATATTGGTGATAATAATGGGATTGCAAGTTCAAACAGGGACCAGAATTTAGTAGCCTTGATGGGTCAGCAGGGTAAAATTCGTACTGGTTTCGGTAAGAAGCCCAGGGGGAATCAGGTCAAAATCGAGAAGGAGAACTCTCATTCCAGCATGGAGTCTGACTCTCAGAGCTCCATCTTTGTCTTTGTGCAGGGAGCTAGCTCTGTGACCAGTAAGGGGAGACAAAGTAGGCGGTCTGCAAATTACGATGGAGAAAACAGTGATGATGAAGCTCAAGGCAGTGAACAGCGTTTTGCTGAAGAACTTCAAGCTGGATTTAGGAAAAATATGGCTGAATTTGAGGAAGTCTCACAAAGGTGCCTAGATGCTGATAACATTGGGTTATCAGAAGATCAAGATCCTTTGCTTGAGTCTATCACTGCACTCCAGTCTGCACAGGATGCACTTGCTCAAGGTGTTCTATCCTCCCTCATTACTTATTTTACCTGTGCTTAAGTATATATCAATAAAGTATTTAACACATTTTTTATCAAGGTACCATACATTTTGATTTTGTAAGAAGTGCAATATACATATTTAAGAACCTTTATAGAGAATTAGGATAAATGCTTGCATTAAATAAGCATTTCTACTAAATTATATACTGATTTAGTGATATTATTACATACGAAAAACTGTGATGGTCTAACATTCCCACTGTTTCATACGGATTGCAGTTTAAACTACTTTGTTCCCTTTACGTAACTCTATTCCGCTCTTCATTTCATTGAAATGAACTAGAGCTTCACCCTTTCTAATTTACGAAATGAGTGCATATGTCATCTTTCCACTCATGTCCTTCACAACTCTTATTATCTCTAGAAAAATACTGTTCATCACTTTTTTATATCACAACTTCCACCCCTAATTCTCTAGTTATCTTTTTCATGCCTCTATTCTTTACATTATAACCAAGTTGTCACTAGATAAAAACAATATCCTGGTAAGCACTGCTTAATTCAAAGGCGGCAGATGAGGTTACAGGACATCAGGACCCTACGAGGATTTTCATTTTTATTAATAATATATATTGTTAGCTTATATATTTATTTTGCTGATTTATAGCTTATATATAATTCTTTAATTTTTTTATTTGTATTTTAATTATTTTTTTGTGATTTTATATTTATTTTATTCTTTCAACAGTGTTTTCAATTTTATTTAATATCACATATAAAATTATCCTTCTAGTGTTAATCATATTAAATGGTTGTATTATTGTTTTGAAATGCATGTTTATGTATAAAATAATTATAATATTGTTATTGAATGTCTTTTGTTTGTTTAGTCCAATTCCAACTTGTAATGTATTGAAGATAGTGCATGTATATTTATATTTTTGTTACTATTCTTTTAGTTGTTTGTCCTCTATTGTTTTTTAAACTTTGTGGGACCCGCTGACGACTAACCACATTAAATCATTTACGTTAATTATTTATAGTTTTATATTATGGGGTCACAGGACCCAAATTCAATGTTATATTCTGTAAACGAAAGGAATTATGATTTTTTTGCGAGAAGTAAACATCCAATTTCTTCGGACAAATTGACAAATTTAACTGAGAAGTAAACTTATTTTCCAGCTGAAGTAGTTCTCTAGAGACCCATTCTCTCCCTCTGTATATAAGTTTGAACAAAAACATGAAATAAGGGTTAATATTCATATATTAAGAAAGTATTTATTATTTCAGTGATTTTATTGCGCACATATTTTGTGATCTTAAATTTTTATTTTTGGACTATAAGTTTGATTTTTTTTTCAACGCTAATTGAGAAGAATATTGCTCTGCGCAAATCACTGTTAATAAGTGTCACATTACTATACATTTTACTGTTATCGGTGGTGGATCTAAAAGGAGGAAGACCTGTTGTCAGGATATTTTATCCTTGAATAATTTCAGTGGCTCGCTTTGCACTGCTAGGAAGTTTGTTTATATTGTTATCTTATCAAGGGATATATATCATGTACTTGTGTGATCTGCAAATGCATTACTGGAGGGATAAAACCTTTGTTTATTGGCCAGGATGATGTATAATAATTTTATATGATCACCCTTTGATGGATAAAGCATTTGTTTATTTCTTGACCACTTGACCTGCTGAATTCAAAACTTCGTTCGTACCTGCTTGTTGCCTTATAGCTTTCTTTGTTATCTAACTGAATTCTTTGGCCAAACTTTAAATTAATGATTACAGAGTAGCTTTTGATTACTTTTTGTATTGCAGTGGGTCATTCTCTCTCAGTCGGGCAGTTGTATTACTTTCTGCTGCTTCTCTTAACATCATTCTTTTCCTCTGTTGTACTTGTACCTATGAGCTCATCATCTAAGATTCTTAATTTACTTGAGATTGAAATAAGGAACAATATAGCTAACAAATGTTTGCATCTGAAAGACGCATTATAGAGCCTGTTTAAGAACTTCATTTCAGGTGCCTGTCCTTAGAAGAGGTGTTTGATGTCTGCTTACTATATCTTTGGTATTTGGTCCTTAAAAGCAGGGTTAAATGAGCACAGTTAATATGGTACCTAAGTTTTCCTAATAGTTTATGATCTGAAAACAATTCTTGATAACGTAATGCTCCCACATTTTCCCCTCCCTTGTTTTTACCCTTGGGTTATATAATCATGAATATAGATTTTCTGGTAGTAAAGCTAATTCTACTTGTTTCTACTTTGCAGAACTTCTTAAATTTAGGGAATTTGGAAAAGATGACAGTGATGTGGTCCAGAATAGTAGTCCAAACTTATCTGAACCGCAGCAATATGGTGAGACTCGACAAACTCGTCCAACTTCATTGGAGAGTGAGATTGTTAACTTAAAGTGCAATGTTAACGAGTTAGAAAGCAAGCTTGCTGATACAAGGTCTATGCTTAAGGTGAAGGAAGATAAGGTTATTGAACTTGAAGCCTCTTTAAATTCTAGTGCACCACAACTGAAAGAAAACAGAAAAATCATAGATTTGGAAGAGAGAAATTTAAGAGAACTGAAGTCGGGACTTGAAAGCCTCTTCAAGGAAAAGATTGAAGCCGAGGTTGAGTCCCTGGTAGTATCTACGTGTCAAGATTTGAAAATAGCAGCACGGGATGAAATTACATTTTTGGAAGAACAAAAGACTCTAGTTACAGAACAAGCCGAGATAGTAAACTTGTCTGAAAACTTAGGAAACAGAGCGACCATGCTAAAGAGACGAGTGGACAACTTAGAAATAGAAGCAGAGGCTGGTGAAATTGTGAAGCTGGAGAAGAGAATATGTAAAGTTGCTTCGCTTTTCTTTATACAGTTGGTACTACTATTTCCAGTCCTTTGTTTTTTTGTTTTCCAGTTGGTTCCTGAATACACCGAGGATGTGCCCACCTAAATCGTAGACTGTCTGTTTTTGTTATCTTCAGTGTCTGTAGCTTCCCTAGACCGTAGACAATATGATGTAATATGTAAGTTCTTTAAGTAGTCGTGATAGAAAATATGATGTAACATATAAGTTCGTGTTGAAATGGTGATAGACTTTTGTTTAAATATGTTGTTTTTCTCAATCTTGAGCAGTTGAGCTAAGCTAATTGATGTCTGTTTCCAAAGTTAAAATTTGTTAGTGTAACTTGACATCAGCACTTTGCTCAGGTGGCTTACAGAGATGACATGTCAATAGAACAGCCAAACCTAATTGTTAGATTATTAAGTGATGGTTTTCTAGCTGTAGTTAGAGTAGAGGCTTATTATAACACTAGTGAAATGTCAATGAAGACTTTTATACGACTGTAAATTGAGATTAGAAATGTCCTACTTTAACTTTGTTATGATGTTTCGTTATTAGTTTCAACCAACATTTCAATCTGCGTCAACCACCCAACCTTAGCTATGGCTGGGAATGTTGTTTTGTTTCTTGTTACACTTGAATATAATTAGGTTTCGTTATGCTTTAATTTACAAATATCATAAAAAACAAAGAAACCAGTTAGATAGCATGAATGTAGATTATGCTTGGAAGCTGATGGAAAGTTCAAAGTAAGAATAAACTAAGCATATTAGAATTTGGAACCGACCTAGAAAGTTTCGGAATTTATGTTAAATATTAATTTTATATTTATACGGTTTTTTTTACGCTAAGTGATTACACACGTACATGTCAGTCGAATTCTTAAACTCTCGCAATTAAACTCCCACAAGTGAACAACAGTTCGCACAAGTGAACAACAGTTCAATCACTGTACCAAAAATTGATTTTTTTAATACGGACTGAGAATGTAGCAATAATCGAACCTTTCTGTCCCCCCCAATTAGTAATTATGTATTGGGCTTGGAGAACACACTTAAGCGTCTATCTACGTACAATAAAAAATATATACACATTCTTAATAAAACAAATTATTTTTATATCCCTATAATATAAATCGAGTAGAATATTTCCTATAATAAAAGATTGGATGATAGTAATTGACAAAAAACACTTATAATAATAATAATAATAATAATAATAATAATAATAATAATAATAATAATCTATCTATACTAAACTATAATAACCAAACAAGGGTCTAATTTGTCGTTTGGTTTACCCCTGATTTTGGTTATCATTTTTGAAATTATTATATTATAAATTAATAAGTGTAAATAATAACAATATTAATAAACAAAAAAGAGACAATTTAGAGAATGCACATGTCACGCCAATACAAACAATACACAAGTCACGGATGCCGATGCAAGACTCTCTGGGCAGTTCATTCTCTCATCAATTCATTCTACACACGGCCTCTTGCACCGCTACCCCTCCATACGCATCACTCCATACTATACAGGTCTGCCACTTTATTCATTTGTTCCCTCCAGTTATTAAAACTTTTCCAGGAGCCAATCTATACCAACATTAAAATGTAAAATTCTTAAAAGGTCAATAAAAAGTACCGAGAGTTTAGAGACACCACATACTAACAGACTATGAGAATAACGAATGCAGTGAAAGGATATGCATGACTAAAACTATATATATAAAACATTTGTCACGAACCTAACACCCCAACCCTGTTTTTAAAAAAAGAGCAAGGGTTGAAATCCGAAAAGAAACTTATGTATTAATTCAATCCAGAAGGGAAAAAAATTAATTTCTAAGTTGCCAAGCAAAGATATTGTTGATAGTTTTGATATTGGTTTGTTAAGTTATCAGCTCTTCCGGGATATAAGATTTTGGACATTGAACTAAAAGGAGGTTATATATGATGATATTAAGTCCTATTAATTATATTAAGTTATATTATCTTGAGATTGTGATAGAGCCATTAATATAACATAAGTAGTATAGTATATGATCTAAATAAGTTCTTTTACCATTTTGAGGTCATTAGTTCGTGAACACTTATACTGTGTCAATTGTGACCACACCTGGATCAACCAACTAATTACACATAGACCAATGCCAAAAATCATTGATCAATCTAATAAACCTTGCACTAACCAACTGATTGTAGCATTTTTACTATCGAATATGGTTAAATCTGTTGCATTTTGATTTTGGATCCTTTTTATGTGCGTAATGATTTGTGATGCGTGCGAATTTCAGTCTGTTTTTTTATATTAGGTTTAATTATATAGTGCCTACTTTTACCACATTAACATGTCAAGTTCATCACACAAGTTTAATTATGTGTCATTCGAGTCACTATGTACACAAAATGTATACTATGCTATATTAGAAGGATCTTTGATTACCCGAGCTCTTCTTTCTTGGGATCATAAATCTCGAAGAAAATACGCATATCTTCCTTCGTCCTTCCAGGCAATGGTATAGGCCATTGTTTCTGGAAAAAAATGGCAAACATTGATACCCTATTTAGCCTCCTTCAACTGCCCGACCTGTATTTGCACAAGTCATTAGTTATTATAATAGTCTAGGCTTCCATTGCTCATCTGCATTACTTGCACTTCAATTGTTGAGAGTTTGAGCTTCTAGGATTCCAGAACAGACATTTATAACCAAAATTTTAAGTTGACATCGGATCAATATTATCACGGTCATATTCATCCACGCGTAATCATCTCAGAAAATACAGATCCACACATGCAACTAACATGGTTGCTGACTCCATATCAGTTACAAACATATATAAATATTTATTATATTTACATTTTTTCCTACACACAAATATGAATATTTGTTATATTTACATTTTTTTAAATTTGTACTCCTATAACTTAATAAATGTCAAACCTTAACACGATCAAGTCAAATCTTATAAATTAATCCAATTCATAATTCAAACACTGTTAATTATGTACTCCTATAATTTATACATGTTTTAGTATAAGAAAAAAGTGAATAAGAAATAGAAAATGACTACCAGTAAAAACATATGAAATTTGTTGGGTATAATTCTAACTACACAACAACAATGGGCAGTTATATATATAATAACAAGAACATGTCAAATAACCAACTAATGAAATAAAACACGAAGGCAATAACAAATTATAAAGACTGTAATTGACAAAGAAAGTAAAGAAAACTTATCTTTTATCGCTTTCCAAATTCTGATAAGAAGAAGAACACAACAGCTGAGTCGCCAAACCCTTCAACAGGACTTGACTGTTCTTGAAGAGATTATTGCCCCCCACTTAAGCTGTGATGGAATGCAGCAATATCGATTCCAGGATAAAACAGCAACAGATCAATCTGGCCACAGAACCAACAATGATCAACGGCGACTCGCACCTCAGTTTGCCAAAAAAACCTATGCAACTCATATATGTTTGCGAGGTAGGCACCGAGACTTGTGTCATTTTAATCTCAAGTATACCTCTCAATATATAGGCATCTAAAGTTGCTCTTCTTCTATTTTACTCAATGTGGTACACCAAGTAACAAAACAGAAAAAGTAAACAAAATGGGTTTTCCTTATTATTTATATTATATCATGATTAATTAAAATTAATATTACAAAATATATTCAGAGTATGATTAAAATAATCCTTACTCAATATATTTTATATTAATAATTAAATAATCAATATAAATAATTAAACTTGTAATAGAAAAGAAAAATATAAGAGTTTCCACTAGTATTAGGCCACACAAGCATTCCACTTATGCTAGTAGTTGTAAACAACTGTAACACAAGATGCTATATAAACTCAATATCTTTCTTTTACAATACCAATGTGGGACAAAATCCCCATAACCCATTTCAAACAAGCAACTTTGTCTCAATATATTCATGGATTCCACTAAGAAAATATCTTAGATCCAAATATGAAAGTTTAAGTCCTCATGTCAAGGAACAACCTCCAAGTGTTAGTTTCCGGAAATCATATCAAGAACATATATAAAATATGCCTCAAACTTTTCATTTTCTAACAATCCCCCACAAATTCATAATTAAATTGCATACCAGATTTTATCATGACTTGCTTTTCAGAGTCGGTACCCTCCCGGGTTTGAACCCTCCCGGGTTTGAACCCTCCTATGTCCTCTACTTCGATGGCTACCGGATACAGATGGAATGTTTCACCTTGAATCTTTATCCGTTGGGTGTAACCACACTCCATAGACGACGACAAGTCAAAGGCTATTGTGCCAATCTACGGCTTTGAGACATTAATGGTCATGTCTCGATCCTGTTCGTCGAATGTTTCGAGGAATAACCCTTTCCTCTAATTGCGACCACACAATTACATTCGCTTAGCTGGGCATCTCCAGAGATGTACTGTTATCATCTCGTCAAACGACTTGACCCCATTCAGAGTTCAAATAACTCTTGCTAACTAGCAGTTCAAGTACCTCTTAAGGTTTATAGGGAATAGACTCAGATACATAAGTATCTAAATGTATATGGTAGAGGTACTACTAATTCATCCTTACAACTTGTTATTACCACATTGGATACACTTCGAGGGATCTCCTCTCAGGTGTATTGGGTTCCCGCTGTTGATGAATTATGATGGGTTACCAGTCCCATCCCCAACCCCGACTTAAGGACTATAGCATGCTCAATCCCTTTAGTCAGCGGATCAGCTATATTATCTTGAGTTCCTTTGAACTCTATAGCAATAATCCTATCAGACACAAGACCCCTTATAGACTTTAGTCTAACTTGGATGTGTCTCTTTGTTTTAGCATTATACTTTACACTTCTGACTTTGTCGATAGTTGTACGGCTATCACAATGAACAGAAATGGCAGAAACGGCTTGCTTACTACAGGTAACATACTCATGAGTCCATGTAACCATTCAGCCTCCGTCCCCGTGGCATCAAGTGCACACAACTCAGCCTCAAAAGTAGACCGAGTAATCAAAGTCTGTCTAGAAGACTTTCAGGACACTGCTCCACTCGCAAGGGTAAACACATATCCAGTCACTCCATTGGAAACAGATTTCTTAGCTATCCAACTTGCATCACTGTACCCCTCGAGTACTCCCGGAAATCTCCGGTAATGCAAGCCAAGGAAAATAGTTCCCTTCAGATATCTAAGAACTCTATCCAGTGCCTCCCAATGAGTCTTGTTTGGACAGCTTGTATATCTAGCCAACTTAGACACAGAATAAGAAATATCTGGCCTAGTCACATTAGCAAGATATTGCAAACTCCCAATAATCTAAGAATACCTTAACTGAGACACAGGAACTCCTGAACTATTCTTGACTAAGGCAACTTTTAAATCATATGGTGTACTAGCGATTCTACAATTTGAATAACCATACTTCTCAAGTATAGATTTCTCTATATAATGAGACTGTGACAAAGTTATTCCATCAGTTGACTAAGTCAACTTGATCCCAAGAATCACACTAGCTTCACCCATATCCTTCATCTCAAAGTGCATCTTCAAGAAACTCTTTGTCTCGTTAATAATCTCAATATTGGTTCCAAACAACAAGATATCATCTACATACAAGCACACGATCACACAATCAATACCTCTAACCTTATAGTAGACACACTTGTCACTTTCATTAACAAAAAAAATTCAAAGTCTAAAACAGTTTCATCAAACTTTTTATGCCAGTCTATAGGTGTTTGTTTAAGGCCACAGATGGACTTGACTAGTCTACATACTTTCCTCTCATTACCAGAAGCAACAAATCCCTCAGGCTGATCCATATAAATCTCTTCTTCAAGGTCACCATGAAGAAAAGCTGTCTTTACATCCATTTGATGGATGATAAGACCATGTACAGAAGCCAATGCAATAAGCATTCTGATTGTTGTCATTCGGGCAACTGGAGAATATGTATCAAAATAATCAATGCCTTCCCTTTTCCTAAAGCCCTTAGCAACTAGCCTAGCCTTGTACTTATTTATTGAGCCATCAGGGTTTAGCTTCCTCTTGAAGATCCATGTACATCCAATAGTAGAACACCCTGGAGGGAGATCAACTAACTCCCATGTTCCGTTTGAAACAATTGAGTCAATTTCACTCTTTACAGCGCCTTTCCAATGCCTTGACTTCGAAGAATCCTTGGCTTGACGGAAAGTTAAAGGCTCATCCTCGACATTGTAAGTGATAAAGTCACTTCCAAAGTTCTTGACTATCTTTGCACGCTTACTCCTTCTAGGTTCCTCTACTTTGTTAGGAGTAGAGCTACTACCAGGATCCACCCCCACATTTGGCATCTTTTCCACATGATCAGGAATAGAACTTGATGTGTGAGTGGGATCATCCTCAGAATTACCCAAAGATATACCAGTCTTCATTGGGAATACTTCCTCAAAGAAAGTTGCATCACGAAACTCAACTATCGTATTCGCCACAATACCATCTATGTCAGATTTTAATACTAAAAATCTCATAGCAGTTGTGGTTTCAAGATAGCCCAGAAAGATACAATCAACAGTTTTCGGACCCAGTTTCTTTCTCTTGTGTTCAGGGAAAAGCACCTTAGCAAGGCACCCCCACACACGAAGATAACTCAAACTTGTCCTACGCTTTCTCCATAATTTATATGGTGTCTTGTCCATATATTTCAGAGGGACTCTATTCAGAATATGGCAAGCCGTATTCAGAGTCTCTCCCCACATGTACTTAGGCAACCCAGAATTAATTAACATATTGTTAATCATGTCTTTAAAAGTTCTGTTCTTTCGTTCTGCCACACATTAGACTCAGGTGTGTATGGTGGAGTAACCTCATGAACTATACCATTGTTTGCGCAAAATTCATTAAACAAGGTACTCGTATACTTACCACCTCTATCAGACCTCAAACATTTAAGTACTTTGCCAATTTGTGTTTTAGCTTCATTTTTATACATAATGAATTTATCTAGTGCTTCATTCTTATGTTTAAGCAAATAAACATAACAATATCTACTACAATCATCTATAAAGGTAATGAAATATCTACATTGATCCTTGGTCAACACACCACCAAATTTACATATGTCTGAGTGCACTAAATCTAACAAGTCTGAATCCCTAACAACATTATGAAAAGGTTTCCTTGTTTGTTTAGCAGTTACACACACTTGACACTTAGATTTCTTATCAATGACGTACTTTGGAATCAACTCTAAATTCAACATATTCTTTAGAGCACCAAGATTTAAATGACCAAGTCGTAAGTGCCACAAATTAGACGATTCTACACAATTAACAGAAGGTGTAACACTATCATTAATAAAACCACCCAAAACGGGTTCAACATTTATTAAAAACAAACCATCAGACAAGTAACCCTTGCCAAAGAATGTACCAGTATGAGTAATAACTACTTTATTACACTTCAAAGAAAGTTCAAAGCCATTTTTAACTAAACAACTTCCACTTATAATATTTCTACAAATAGAGGGAACATGATACACTCTAGTGAGAGATAGAATCCGCCCAGAAGCAAACTTCAGGTCCACGTTTCCTATTCCAAGCACTTGTGCAGCACTAGCATTCCCGATCGTCACTGTCACTCCATGACTCTGTTGATAAGATACAAACAAGCTAATATCAACACAAATATGTACATTAGCTCTAGTATCAATCAACCACTCATGTGACAGATAAGTGGAAAGTAGTACAGGGTTGTAAGTAACATACCTGTCATCGGTTCTAGAGGCAACAACCTCACCAATGACCATGTTAGCTACTGGCCCATTCGTGGTTCCAAGTCCAAGCACAGTATTTGCTTGAGCTACGACTCCAGCTTTATTAGCTTTCTTACTTAGACAGTCCTTGCTCCAATGACCAACCTGTCCACAAGACCAACATGGTTTGTTCGCCTTTGGTTTCTTAGCCTTGTTCTTGTCAGGTTTAGTTAGCCTTCTTAGTGACTACCTTTCTTTTATGTCCTACAGTCACTACATTCACCTTCGAGCTCCCATGTTCCACAGGCAACACATGTCCCTATTTGGACTTGTGTTGCTCTCGTACTGAGATGTCTAACATCAAGTTAGTCCATGTGATCTCTTTTTTCTGTCTTTTCAGGGAGAGAGCAAACTCTTCCCAAGACTTAGGGAGCTTTTCAATCACAGACGTCACTCGAAACTTCTCAAGCAAGACCATACCGGACTCACCCAAATCATGAACTAACATCTCAAACTCATGAACCTGTTCAGTCATGGATTTTCCATCCACCAGCTTAAAATCAAGAAACCTAGCCACAGAATACTTCTCAAATCCTTGAGAATCAGTATTATGGGTTTGGTCCAGCTTATCCCATAAGACTTTAGCAGTATAGGCATCTGATGAATAAACATCGAACAAGGTGTTCTCCAAGGATGCCAAAATTGGTTGCCCTAGCCACCCCATCCTTCTCAGCCCATAAAGCATAAACCTTAACAGATTCAGCTTTCTCTTGATCCAACCCAGGAGGATCATACAGTACCACTAATCATAGACCCTTAACCGTTAACCAGAGCTTCATTTTTTTCTGCCAACGAGAAAAAGAAGCTCCACCACTGAATTTATTAGGCATACCCGATAAATTAATTGGATGGGGAAAACGATACGTGGTCCAGTCAATGGTAGTAGTACCACCAGAACCAAAACCAGTCTCAACAATTTTAGGAACATCAGTTTCGTTAACCATCTTGCTAATTAACTATATATAACAATAATCTCTTCAAGATTGTTGGGTATAATTCTAACTACATAGCAACAATGGGCAGTTATATATATAATAACAAGAATATGGCAAATAACCAACTAACGAAATAAAACACGAAGGCAATAACAAACTATAAAGACTGTAATTGACAAAGAAAGTAAAAAAAACTTATCTCTTATCGCTTTCCAAATTCTGATAAGAAGAAGAACACAACAGCTGAGTCGCCAAACCCTTCAAAAGTACTTGACTGTTCTTGAAGAGATTATTGCCCCCCACTTGAGCTGTGATGGAATGCAGCAATATCGCTTCCAAGATAAAACAGCAACAGATCAATCTGGCCACAGAACCAACAATGATCAACGGCGACTCGCACCTCAGTTTGCCCAAAAAACCTATGCAACTCATATATGTTTGTGAGGTAGGCACCGAGACTTGTGTCATTTTAATCTCAAGTATACCTCTCAATATATAGGCATCTCAAGTTGCTCTTCTTCTATTTTACTCGATGTCGTACACTAAGTAACAAAACAGAAAAAGTAAACAAAATGGGGTTTCCTTATTATTTATATTATATCCTGATTAATTAAAATTAGTATTACAAAATATATTCAGAGTATGATTTAAATAATCCTTACTCAATATATTTTATATTAATAATTAAATAATCAATATAAATAATTAAACTTGTAATAGAAAAGAAAAATATAAGAGTTCCCACTAGCACTAGGCCACACAAGCATTCCACTTATGCTAGTAGTTGTAAACAATACTAACACAAGATGTTATATAAACTCAATATCTTTCTTTTACAATACCAATGTGGGAAAAAATCCCCATAACCCATTTCAAACAAGCAACTTTGTCTCAATATATTCATGGATTCCACTAAGAAAATATCTTAGATCCAAATATGAAAGTTTAAATCCTCATGTCAAGGAACAACCTCCAAGTGTTAGTTTCCGGAAATCGTATCAAGAACATATATAAAATATGCCTCAAACTTTCCATTTTCTAACAAAATTGTTATACTACTATTCTAGATGGACTTATATGAAGAATAACAAAGTACACATGATGAGGCCTATTTCAGTTATCACGAGAGAAATAAACTCGAAATTGGTACCTTTGATTCCTTTCTTACTTTTTTATTTTAATTTATATATATTATTAATATGTCATGATATTTTGATTATAACATTATTATAACTATAAATGAGACAATCCTATTAAGAACCAGGAAAGAATTTTTAATGACTTACATTGGCCTACGTGTATTGGTGCAAAAAACCTGATATAACTTGCAACATGAATCAGAACAGTCGATGCATTTTCTACTTAATTCAAATGCGTGCTTAACTCCCTCTAAAAGTGTAAATATAAATGCACCATTATTATATTAACCTTAAGAAAGTAATAGAGCTGAAAGTTTAAATGTATTGCATTCAAAAATAAACTCATAGGTTGAGATTAGCTTACTGCATCGGCTTCTCAAAGGCATGTCATAGGATGTCTTCTTTTATATGAACTCTGCATCGACTTCTAAATTACTATAAGAAGATAATGCCTTTACATATGTACAAACCATTTGTTGTTTTCTTCATATGCAATGACATCTACATGCAAATATTTAATTGCTAAAAAAAGGAATACTTGGTTAGAAACTAGATATTAGTATGCAAATGCTTAAGTAGTTTATTATTTTATATGATAATGTTTCCCGCACTTTATTAATGCATAAATAGTTTTTTGAATGATGTTAACATAAAATATATTTAATTTATGTTTGTGTGTATACTATTAATGTTCAATCTTCAAATGTTTGTAGGAGAATCTAAAGTATATCGAATCGTGGATTCAATTTGCAAGAGTACCGTCAACTATGAATTAGTGGAAACATGTACATTCCTATTAATATTTGAATTCTCTTAAAATTGGAGGCATACCAAATCATGAATAGGAAATTAAAAGTGGAGCTCCAATTGTTCTTCTAAGAAATCTGGCTCCTAACAAGGGATTGTGCAATGGTACGCGATTAATTGTCACCCAGCTATGTACTCGATTTATTGAAGGAGTTATAATTAGTGGCAATCACATTGATGAAAAGGCTTTTATTCAGAGAATTCGTATGAGGCCAACATATACAACCCTACCTTTTGCATTTAAAAGAGTACAATTCCCTGTATCCCTGTGCTACGCAATGATGATAAATAAAAGTCAAGGGCAAACACTAAAATTTGTCGGATTGTATTTGCCAAATCCAGTTTTTAGCGATAGACAGTTTTATGTGGCAATATCGAGAGTGACTACACCGTTAAGATTGTTTATAGTTTGTGAGAATGGAAGACACCCAATAATTGGCATGACTAAGAATGTTGTTTACCATGAGGTTTTTAGTAACTTATGATTCTGGAGACAAAATATTACTATCATGATCTTTTTGGTACATTATGATTCGAAAAAAACCTTGAATGCCCAACATGTATTTCCTATCACTGTTGTTATATCTACACTTCAGTGCTTTAATCACTATAATAGATCTTTGTTTATATCTATTTTTTTTGGTAAATGATATTACCCTTCCTTACAACGGATTGTTCAGTCTTAGATGACATAAATAAAATTGTGTGTGAAGTTCGATCTCAAAATGTTTATTATTTAAGAAAATTCGTTCATTTTAATCATTTTATTTATTATTTAAAAAATTGGTTCATTTTAATTATTTTATTCATTTTGAGAATGGGAGCAAGTGTAAACTATGATGCAACAACACTTATTATTAAATAAACCAATATGCAGAAATTACATAAATTTGCAGAGATATATTACTTAATTAGCAAACTTCTATGATCATCTCTGTATCAGGTGAATTATGGATCAAGTAGTTAATGGCAGGCTGTGGATAGCAATCAGGGTCGTATATTGGTCCTGGTGGCCCATAATCTATCAGGTGCAACAAGTCCACGTTAATAAATGGAGAAGGAAAGCTCAAGTATCTTTTAGTTGCAAAAATTTCTTTGCAAATTATAAAATTTCTTCTATAATTTATTTAATCTTACATTAGTCAGAAATTTAGGACTGACAGATTTATTTTGCATCAGGTATTTCCCTCAGTTTGAGATATTAAAGCACAGTCCCCTGACTCATTTTGTACTTGGAGTTTGCCTTTACTTATGCATTTTACAAAATCTGATGGTTAGAGTTAGAACATGAAGCTCTGCAAAAGGGGTGATGTGCCAATCGTTGTTGATTTTTAAATTAACTAAATAGAATAGAACAACTTAAAGGTAATGGAAGTTTCACAGAATACCACATGCATTATAACATCATTGCAATTTGTCTAAGTTGGTTGTATTCACTGGTCAATGTTACATCCAGCTGCTCAAAGTACATTCATATATAATATCAAACATGCACATCCCATGTGGGCATAAATAATACTTCAGGTTAAGTAAACAAGTCTCTTTACTTTCCCATACTTGAGATTATGAAGTACTACCAGGAACAATCTGCCCACCGCCATCATATTTTGGAAAATTTCGTTCTACAACAAATGATCATGGACCGGAAATCATATGCATTCGAACCTCAGTCCCTACTTCACATTTCTTAAAGAATTTATTAAAATACAAGAACACACCAAAAGAAAGAACACATAATATTTTGTATAGAAATAACTTTGGACAATTTATTATTATGATAGCATCAACCGGGAGGTCTCAACAAATCACATTTCAACTATTATTTAATTTAGTTAATTAAAATAACAAAAACATAAAATGTCCATTAATACAGTAGTTAGGAATTTCATTATAACCATAATACATATTACGACAACTCAATTATGTTGTTCAAATCAAATGCAACTCCATCAATTGTATTTTAATTCTAATACAAAGTTCATTATTTGTAAATATCATAAATCAAGTTAACATAATTATATCTAGCAAAAATTATCAGGTCTTAGATATTAAGTAGGATTGTATTTGTTTGAGTCATCCCAAAGATAATTCAAATCGATAAGATTCATTTGAACTAAAATATAAATATTCAAAGCCAATACAACTCTATTAATTGGATTTTTACACTAATACAAAAACCTGCAGACCAATATATACTTCAATAATCTACTCCCTGCTATTCATCAGAATAACAACGTCAACAACTGCAACTACTAGGGTAATTTATATATAAATTATAAGGTAATTTTTTAACTTGCTTAAATAAACATGCATATACATGGGAGCCATACATACTAATAAAGGATTTGAGCACGACCAATGAGAAAGTTTCATCAAAGTTCGGGTCTCAAGGGAATGGGAGGGCAAGAAATCAAATTCGAAGAATGTCATAAGAAAAACTTATATTATTGTAGATGAAGAGGTCTCTTTCTTTGCTTACCTATTTCCTTTTTTATATCCAAAGATATGATAAATTACATCCTCCCTCCTAAGTTAATAACAAGTATAAATACATCAAATAATTCAGAGAACTCAAGTCCTAGCGGGACCGTTACATTTAGGCTGATAGCAGATTCACTAAAAAGTTAAAGATCGGAAGTGTCTACATGATTTCAGACTACAATGTAAAACATGCACTCAGAACCTGTCGACCCGTGCCTGGACAATACATTGTCAAATTCCACCGCAGGATGATTGTTAAAGAAGTTGACGATGGGGCTAACATACCTATGCTTATATTTGAGCTAAAAATATTCCAAGATGCAAGGGCGACACTAGGAGATTGTGACTCTCATGGGTAATTAAAAATATTCATGCTATATCTTAACCATCTTTTTATGTCTTCATTCACATATGTGTTTAAACAATACTAACATGCATATATTATTTGCTAGATGTTGTTGGTAAGTTGACAGAGATTACGCAAATTCAAACTTCACCCAAAGGAAAAAATTTCATGGATATTCTGCTAGCAGACCAAAGGTTTGTGTTTAATGGCTTTGTCATAATTATTTTGTAAGCTATTTTTCTATCATTAATATTAATAATTATAACCAGCATATAGTCTCTTATTGTTATTTTTCTAATTTTGCTTTAGGAATGACACAATCAAAATCTCACTCTGGGAGAATCAAGCATGCGAGTTTATGAATTGGGAGACCGAGTATAAGAAGCCCAATATCTTTATTATTGTAACAACTACCTCCACCAGATCTGTCAAAGGTACATTTTTTATTGTATAATTTACAGGATTCATGATTTACATGGTCTTAAACACTATATTTCAGAGACTTTGCAGGAGAATTAGTACTGAATTTTACCGGGTTTGTAAAAGTGTAGTTCTACGAAATCATGTCTATTATGACATATTGGAATATTCGTACAAAATAATCGAGTATTTGTCTAACAAGGGACACATGCTCAGCCTGCTATTCAAGAATATGATTGATATATATATTGTTAGAAAATGGAAAGTTTGAGGCATATTTTATATATGTTCTTGATATGATTTCCGGAAACTAACACTTGGAGGTTGTTCCTTGATATGAGGACTTAAACTTTCATATTTGGATCTAAGATATTTTCTTAGTGGAATCCATGAATATATTGAGACAAAGTTGCTTGTTTGAAATGGGTTATGGGGATTTTGTCCCACATTGATATTGTAAAAGAAAGATATTGAGTTTATATAGCATCTTGTGTTAGTGTTGTTTACAACTACTAGCATAAGTGGAATGCTTGTGTAGCCTAGTGCTAGTGGGAACTTTTATATTTTTCTTTTCTATTACAAGTTTAATTATTTATATTGATTATTTAATTATTAATATAAAATATATTGAGTAAGGATTATTTTAATCATACTCTGAATATATTTTATAATATTAATATTAAGTAATCTGGATATAATATAAATAATAAGGAAAACCCATTTTGTTTACTTTTTCTATTTTGTTACTTGGTGTACCACATCGAGTAAAATAGAAGAAGAGTAACTTGAGATGCCTATATATTAAAAGGTACACTTGAGATAAAAATGACACAAGTCTCGGTGCCTACCTCGCAAACATATATGAGTTGCATAGGTTTTTTGGGCAAACTGAGGTGCGAGTCGCCGTTGATCATTGTTGGTTCTGTGGCCAGATTGATCTGTTGTTGTTTTATCCTGGAAGCGATATTGCTGCATTCCATCACAGCTTAAGTGGGGGGCAATAATCTCTTCAAGAACAGTCAAGTCCTCTTGAAGGGTTTGGCGACTCAGCTGTTGTGTTCTTCTTCTTATCAGAATTTGGAAAGCGATAAGAGATAAGTTTTCTTTACTTTCTTTGTCAATTACAGTCTTTATAGTTTGTTATTGCCTTCGTATTTTGTTTCGTTAGTTGGTTATTTGCCATGTTCTTGTTATTATATATATAACTGCCCATTGTTGCTGTGTAGTTAAAATTATACCCAACATTCTTGAAGAGATTATTAGTTATTTAGAATTTAGCATAATGGTTAACGAAAGTGAGGTTATCGTTGGTGGTGGTAGCAGTTCGGGTGTAACTGCTGGGGCCATTGATTGGACCACCTATAGTTTCCCACAGGCTGTTGAACTAACCGGTTTACCGGAGAAATTCAACGGTGGCATTGGCTTTTCTCGCTGGCAGAAAAGGATGAAGCTGTGGTTGACTATAAAGGGTCTGTGGCCGGTTGTGGAATATGAGAAACCAGTAGTGGATCAAGAGAAGGCTGACACAGTTAAGGCTTTTGCGAAGTGGGATGAGAAGGATGGAGTGGCTAGAGCGGCCATTCTTGCGGCACTAACAAACACTTTGTTTGATGTCTATTCTTCTGATGCCTACTCTGCAAAACTCTTATGGGAGAAGCTGGACCAGACACATAATACTGACTCACAAGGTCTAGAAAAGTATTCTGTGGCAAGGTTCCTCGAGTTCAAGCTGGTGGACAATAAGTCCATGACTGAGCAGGTGCATGAGTTCGAGATGATAGTGCATGCTTTGAAGGAGTCTGGAATGAATCTCCCGGAGAAGTTCAAGGTGATGAGTGTGATTGAAAAACTCCCGAAGTCTTGGGAAGAGTTCTCTCTCTCCCTGAAAAGACAGAAAGGAGAGATCACCTGGACCAACCTTATGCTGGACATCTCGGTACAAGAACAACACAAGTCCAAACAGGGACATGTGATGCCAACTGAACACGGTACCTCGAAGGTAAACATAGCAACTGTAGGACAAAAGAGGAAGGCTTTTGCCAAGAAAGCTAATAGTAATAAACCTAAGAGTGACAAGGACAAGGCCAAGAAACCCTAGGCAAACAAACCATGCTGGTCTTGTGGGCAGGTTGGGCACTGGAGTAAGGACTGCCCTACGAAGAAAGCGAAGAAAACCGAGGTAGCACAAACAAATGTTGTGCTTGGAACCGCAAGTGGGCCTGTAGTGAACATGGTTGTTGGTGAGGCTACGGCTTCTGAAACCAACGTTGACCGGTATGTATCCTACAACCTTGTGATATTTTCTACCTATCTGTCAAATGAATGATTGATAGATACTGGAGCTAATGTACATATTTGTGCTGATATTAGTTTATTTGTATCTTATCAACAGAGTCATAGCCTGACTGTGAAGATGGGGAATGCTAGTGCTGCTCAAGTACATGGAGTTGGAAACGTGGATCTGAAGTTCCCTTCAGGACGTATTCTATCTCTGACGAGAGTGCATCATGTTCCCGACATGCGTAGAAATATAATAAGTGGAAGCTGTTTAGTTTCTAGTGGTTTTGAAATTTCGTTCAAGTGTAATAAAGTAGTTCTTATTCACACTGGTACATTCTTTGGCAAGGGTTACTTGTCAAATAGTTTATTTGTTATTAATGCGGATCCCGTTTTGGGAAGTTTGAATAATAATGTTATTCCTACTGTTAATTGTATTGAATCCTCAAATATATGGCATGCTAGACTAGGTCATTTAAACTTTGGTGCTCTTAAGAACATGATGAACTTAGAGTTGATTCCAAAATATACCATAGAAAAGAATTCTAAATGTCAAGTATGTGTGTCTGCTAAACAGATAAGGAAACCTTTTCATAACGTTGTTAGGGATTCAGACTTGTTAGATTTAGTACACACTGATATTTGTGAATTTGGTGGTGTGTTGACCAAGGACCAGTTTAGATACTTCATTACTTTTATAGATGATAGTAGTAGATATTGTTATGTTTATTTACTTAGACATAAGGATGAAGCACTTAGTAAATTCATTATATATAAAACTGAAGTAGAAAAACAAACTAGTAAGTTACTTAAAAGATTGAGATCTAATAGAGGTGGTGAGTATACGAGTAATGCTTTTAATGAATTTTGTGCAAACAATGGTATAGTTCATGAAGTTACTCCACCATACACACCTAAGTCTAATGGGGTTGCTGAGCGAAAGAACAGAACATTTAAAGATATGATTAATAGTATGCTTATTAACTCTGGGTTGCCTAAATACATGTGGGGAGAGGCTCTAAATACGGCTTGCCATATTTTGAATAGAGTCCCTCTGAAACACATGGATAAAACACCCTTGGAGTTATGGAAAGGCAGGATGACTAGTCTTAAGTATCTTCGTGTGTGGGGGTGCCTTGCTAAGGTGCTTGTTCCTGAACACAAGAGAAAGAAACTAGGTCCAAAGACTGTTGACTGTATCTTTCTGGGCTATCTTGAAACCACTACAGCTATGAGATTTTTAGTGTTAAAATCTGACATAGATGGTATAGTGGCAAACACGATAGTTGAATTTCGAGATGCGACATTCTTTGAGGATGTCTACCCTATGAAGACTGGAATACCTGAAACGACTTCTGAGGAAGATCCTACTCACACATCAAGTTCTATTCCTGATCATGTGGAAAAGATGACAAATGTAGGGGCGGAACCTAGTAGTAGCTCTATTCCTAAGGAATTAGAGGAACCAAGGAGAAGTAAGCGTGCAAAAATAGTCAAGGATTTTGGAGGTGATTTCATCACTTACAATATCGAGGACGAACCTTTAACTTTCCGGCAAGCTATGGATTCTTCTGAGTCAAGGCACTGGAAGGGCGCTGTCAAGAGTGAAATTGACTCTATTGTTTCCAATGGAACATGGGAGTTGGTTGATCTCCCTCCTGGGTGTTCTACTATTGGGTGCAAATGGGTCTTTAAGAGGAAGTTGAACCCTGACGGCTCAATAGATAAGTACAAAGCTAGACTGGTAGCTAAGGGTTTTAAGCAAAAGGAAGGAATTGATTATTTTGATACATACTCTCCGGTTGCAAGAATGGTAACAATCCGAATGCTTATAGCATTGGCTTCAGTCCATGGTCTTATCATTCATCAGATGGATGTAAAGACGGCTTTTCTTCATGGTGAACTTGAGGAAGAGATTTATATGGATCAGCCTGATGGATTTGTTGCATCAGGAAATAAAAGGAAAGTATGTAAGTTGATCAAGTCCATCTATGGCTTGAAACAAGCTCCCAGAGATTGGCATAAAAAGTTTGATGAAACTATATTGCCTTTCAGTTATAAGATTAATGAAAGTGATAAGTGTGTCTACACTAAAGTTAAAGGTAATGAGTGTGTTATCTTGTGCCTATATGTGGATGATATTTTATTGTTTGGAACCAATATTGAGATTATTAACGAGACTAAAGAATTCTTGAAAAAGCATTTTGAAATGAAGGATATGGGTGAGGCAAGTGTGATTCTTGGAATCAAATTGATTCAGTCCACTGAAGGAATAACCTTGACTCAATCTCATTATATAGAGAAATCTATACTTGAGAAATATGGTTATTCACAGTGTAGAATCGCTAGTACACCTTATGATTCGAAAGTTGCCCTTGTCAAGAATACTTCAGGAGTGCCTGTGTCTCAGTTAAGGTATTCTCAGATTATTGGGAGCTTGCAGTATCTTGCTAATGTGACTAGGCCAGATATTTCTTATTCTGTGTCTAAGTTGGCTAGATATACAAGCTGTCCAAACAAGACTCATTGGGAGGCACTGGATAGAGTTCTTAAATATCTGAAGGGAATTATTTCCCTTGGCTTGCATTACCGGAGATTTCCGGGGGTACTCAAGGGGTACAGTAATGCAAGTTGGATAGCTAAGAAATCTGGTTTCAATGGAGTGACTAGATATATGTTTACCCTTACGGGTGGAACAGTGTCCTGAAAGTCTTCTAGACAGACTTTGATTACTCGGTCTACTTTTGAGGCTGAGTTGTGTGCACTTGATGCCATGGGGACGGAGGCTGAATGGTTACATGAACTCATGAGTATGTTACCTGTAGTAAGCAAGCCGCTTCCTGCCATTTCTGGTCATTATGATAGCCGTACAACTATCGACAAAGTCAGAAGTGTAAAGTATAATGCTAAAACAAAGAGACACATCCAAGTTAGACTAAAGTCTATAAGGGGTCTTGTGTCTGATAGGATTATTGCTATAGAGTTCATAGGAACTCAAGATAATATAGCTGATCCGCTAACTAAAGGGATTGAGCATGCTATAGTCCTTAAGTTGAGGTTGGGGATGAGACTGGTAACCCATCATAATTCATCAACAGCGGGAACCCAATACACCTGAGAGGAGATCCCTCGAAGTGTATTCAATGTGGTAATAACAAGTTGTAAGGATGAATTGGTAGTACCTCTACCATATACATTTAGATACTTATGTATTTGAGTCTATTCCCTATAAACCTTAAGAGGTACTTGAACTGCTAGTTAGCAAGAGTTATTTGAACTCTGAATGGGGTCAAGTCGTTTGACGAGATGATAGCAGTACATCTCTGGAGATGCCCAACTAAGCGAATGTAATTGTGTGGTCGCAATTAGAGGAAAGGGTTATTCCTCGAAACATTCGACGAACAGGATCGAGACATGACCATTAACGTCTCAAAGCCGTAGATTGGCACCATAGCCTTTGACTTGTCGTCGTCTATGGAGTGTGGTTACACCCAACGGATAAAGATTCAAGGTGAAACATTCCATCTGTATCCGGAAGCCATCGAAGTAGAGGACTTAGGAGGGTTCAAACCCGGGAGGGTACCGACTCTGAAAAGCAAGTCATGATAAAATCTGGTATGCAATTTAATTATGGATTTGTGGGGGATTGTTAGAAAATGGAAAGTTTGAGGCATATTTTATATATGTTCTTGATATGATTTCCGGAAACTAACACTTGGAGGTTGTTCCTTGATATGAGGACTTAAACTTTCATATTTGGATCTAAGATATTTTCTTAGTGGAATTGTTATGGATAAAAAATGAAAGTTATTATATGCTGTATTTATTACTAAGATTCGGGAGCTCAAGGCCTTTAATGGCTGCTCTCGTGTTTCGTGGCTCGATCTGCCTTTACAAGATGCCTACGTATCTCTGTGTATTAGAGAATCAAGCCAAAAAACGTAGTTCTGATTGGTGGGGGTGAGACCCCTTATATAGATGTTGGGAGTCCTTGAATTGGACTTGGTATAGGAGACTTGGTGGATAAGCCTCTGAATTAGGATAGACTTAGGAGTCCTAGGAAGTAGGAAGCTGATTCCTTATCCTTTTAGGTCCCCTTGAGGCTAATCTCTAAGGATTTATATCCTTATCGGGACTCTTTTCAACATCTGATTTCTCCCTTATTAATTAATTACGAAATTAATTAATAATCAGGGCTTTTGGGCCTTTTTTATTCCGTCAGGCCTGATCTGGTCCATCAGGCTTAACCTTTCTGGTTTGAGTATCATATACCTATTTATTGGGCCTAGCAGCCCACAGCTTGTACAATTAATGCAGTATTTAATTATACAATCATAATTTATTTATCCCTATCATTTGCCCCCCAACTTTTGGGAAACATTGAATAGGTTTCGCAGAAGTTAAGTCCATTTGTTCCCTTACAGGGTTTCGTTTTTCCGTAAAGTGTGGAGCGACCTACACGTTTACAACGAATTTTTCCTTTTATTTAGGAATTATTTTGATTTCCAGGAATTTTTCCCTTATTTCCGGGATTTTTCCCTAATTTCTGGAATTTTCCCTAATTTTTCTGGGATTTTTCCTTATTTTTCTGGGATTTATCCTTAATTTCTGGATTTTTCCCTTAATTTCTGGGATTTATCCTTAATTTCTGGATTTTTCCCTTAATTTCTGGATTTTTCCCTAATTTCTGGGATTTTTCCCTAATTTTCTAGGATTTATCCTTAATTTCTGGATTTTTCCCTAATTTCTGGGATTTTTCCCTAATTTTCTGGGATTTATCCTTAATTTCTGGTTTAAAATGCATACAAAATTGATTAGGATGCAGAAGAAATTGATCAGGATTCAGCCAAATCGATCAGAATTCCTGCTCGATTTCGATCAGGATCCTGATCGAATTAACTCAGGATCTTACACTCTGGTCGACAGGATTCCTGATCGATTTCGATCAGGGCTCTGATCGAATTGATCTTCAAAGTGACACCCTAGTCGACTGTTACACGTGCTTAATCGATCAGGATTCCTGATCGATTTCGATCAGGACTCTGATCGAATTAAGTGATTTTCTATCATTCTGATCGAATGGAATATCGATCAGGATTTTCTTCTGTGTCGATCAGGACTCTGATCGATCTTAGGGGATTTCTTCCCTCCTGTTCGAATAATATATCGACCAGGATTCTCTTTTGTATCGATCAGGACTCTGATCGATCTTAGGGGATTTCTTCCCTTCTGTTCGAATAATATATCGACCAGGATTCTCTTTTGTATCGATCAGGACTCTGATCGATCTTAGGGGATTTCTTCCCTTCTGTTCGAATAATATATCGATCAGGATTCTCTTTTTGTATCGATCAGGACTCCGATCGATCCAGTTTAAAACTCTGGTCGATTTTTGACCATTCATTTTCCATATGAGCTTCTAGATTATTCCTGATATTTCTAGTAGACGGGCTTTTAGGTTGGGCCTGGCTAAATGGGCCTAGAAACGCCTCGTATTCCGAGCTTTTCGCCTATATAAGTGTAGTGTGAAGTGAGAATCCTCACTTCACTTCTCATTTCTCATTTTCTTCTACAAACTTCTCTAGAGTTCTCCCTTTGAGTAGGCGATTTCCGGCGAGCACACAGCCACCGTAGCTCCACCATTCTCAAGTATTTCTGGGTTTCAAGCTTTTAAACGAAGTATATCAATGGCGGACCGCGACTTGGCTCGTTTGCAGAAGATGAATGTCTCTAAGAGAGGTACAAACATTCAAATTCAATCTCCATATACTTCTCTCATTGACATGATTAACTCGAGAGGTGATGAATATCCTTCTCTATCTGAGTTAGATTCGTATAATCATGGTAACACTTTTCATGAGTTAGATGGTAGAATAGAGTCTATGAACACCCTGTACAGACTTCCACCCCACCTTAGGATCACTCCAGCCGCCCCTGGGGATAGGACTTGTAATTGGGAGGGGGATACCCTGTTCATTTATCGAGGAGCCCTGACCGCAGGTCTTAGGTTCCCATTCCATGAATTTATTCCTCGTTTATTAGCCGATGTACAAATCAACCCTTGTCAACTCCCTCCCAACGCCTGGAGGAATATTATCTGTTTTATGGTCCTTTGTCTCAGGAATAACTTCCCTCTTTCCGTAGCTGTCTTTAGGAAAGTTTTCCAATTCTATAATAGCTCCATGAGTCAACCGGGATGGGTTTTAATTCGCCAACGACCCAAAGTTCCCCATATCTTTGATAGTAACTCTATAGTCGAGAACAACCCTAAATGGAGGGATGAGTTTGTGAGGCTGACCTGGGCTGGGGGTGATTGGGCCACACTCTTCCGTAGGCCATTTTGCAAGGTATCAGATGGTAGTCCTGGTAGTATCAGATTGACTGATGAGGAGGAGGTGGCCTACCAGGCCTTAATTTCAGATGATGGGAAAACGGATACCTGGACCCTTTTAGAGGAGTTTTCCTTGAAGAAAGTTGGTCTCTCCCAGGCCAGTGATAAGGGTAAATTTATACCTGCGTAATTATTTTTCCTTCTCTTTAATCGCACTTTCTTTTTTTTTCTGGATTTTAATGTTCCTTCTATTTTTCCTTTCAGCTTGCGAGGCCATCAATAATGTTAACAGGCCTAAGGAGGGGGAGTCAGGCCGTCAGAAAAGGGCCAAGCTAAACAGGGACCCTAGGAGCAAACCTGACGGTCCTTCTTTTCTTAAGCCCCACGTCCCGGTGGTCGAGCTGGGGGACGATGTGGATCCTCCACTTAAGGCACATTCCTTCAGGCCTAACTGGGGCTTCCGGAGGAGCGATACGGTGGTTGGATCCACCAAACACGCTAAAGATTGGTCTTATCACTCCGTCACTCCCCATGACTTTACTGACATTATTACGGGGAGTGATATTGAGACTATTGAGCTTCTGGGTTCTCAAGCCCAAGCTGCGGTAATTTTCTTTCTCTCCTTCTTTGAATCCCAACTTTTTGTATTCCAACGAACTTGTGCTAACTCATACATATTTCTTTGCAGAGTAATACCTACTTCCAGGCGGCCCTCCATCAGGCTAGGTCCTGGAAGGGTAACTCAGATGGGTTTGAGAAAGAGATGAAGAAATGGGAGGAGAGAGCCAAGGTCCTGGAGAAGAAGCTGGACACGAAGAAAGAGGAGCTGGCTCAGGCTCATTCCGAGCTGGTGAAACTTAGGAGCGATAAGGATAAGCTCATCGATGACTACATGGATTCTGACAAGTTTAAGAATCTCATGGAGATTCATGATGAGGGTCTTTATTCCCTACAGTTTACTCAGGGATGGGACGCGGCCGTGAAGGCGGTTTCTGAGAAGTACCCGGGCTTAGTCGACCCTAAGGACTTTATAAGTCCTGAGCAGGCTGAGTCGGAGGATAGCATAGATGCCCTCTTTAACTCCCCTCAGCCAGATGATCGCATCTTGGACCCTAACACTGCTTCTCCTCCCGCTTCTCCTGCGAAGGACGCTGAAGGCGCTGATAAGGAGAAAGAGAATGAAGGCTCCCACATGGAGGAGTAGTTTTTTTATTCTGTAATTTGATCCTTAATTTATGTCTGGACTTTTGTTTGTATCAGATCTTATTACCCTCCGGGGTTATTTTATATGCTTCTTTCCTTATTCGTATTTTTCTCCTTTATCTTTCCGATACTTTAATATGCATTCAAGCTTAAACTAATTGGCCACACCAGTGTTATCACAACTCAAACATCCATAGGTTGAAATAATTTCGATTTCTTCAGTTTGAAGTCTGGTTTTTCAAAACCTTACATAGCATGGGTTCGACCCTAATCAATAATAACTAGACAATGTAAATTCTACTGGAATATAAAATCCTATGCAAGCAAAGCTTCCAGGTGCTTTTAAACCTACTTGTCACAATGACAAGTGAGAATTGTACTTCGCCTATCTTACACGTAGTAAACCTTCAGGTTTTGTGCGTGCCAGGTCCTCGGGACTTCAAAACCATCCATAGTCTCGAGCTTGTAGGTTCCTCTACCTTGAACACTCTTGACTCTGTACGGCCCTTCCCAATTTGGGGCAAGCTTCCCTTTTTGTCCTACACCAGATGCTTCTATCTTCCTCAAGACTAGATCGCCTTGTTTAAAAAACCTTTCTTTAACCCTTAAGTTGTAGTAGAATGAAGCTTTTTTCTGATATTCTACTATCTTTGCATGTGCTTTATCTCGCACTTCATCAATTAAATCCAGGGCTAATCTCTGCCCTTCCTCATTTTCTTTCTCATCGAAAGCCTGAATCCTTGGAGAGGAATGTGATATCTCTACAGGAACTACTGCTTCCGCCCCATATGCCAACATGAAAGGAGTTGCATCTGTCGTGACTCTACAGGTAGTCCTATAAGCCCATAATATGGGAAGTATCTCATCTACCCAATTATTTCTCGACTTTTCGATCCTCTTCTTCAGTCCATCCAGGATTATCCGATTTGCTACCTCTGCTTGTCCATTGGCTTGCGGGTGAGCCACAGAGGTGAATCGTAACTCGATTTCATTTTCTTCACAATACTTCTTGAATTCCTCATTGTTGAATTGTGTTCCATTGTCAGTGACGAGGATACGGGGAATTCCATATCGGCACATAATGTTTTCCCACAGGAATTGTGCAACGTGCTTAGTTGTGATTTTGGCCAAGGGCTTGGCTTCAATCCACTTGGTGAAATAATCAATGGCTACAATTAGAAATTTCCTTTGTGCCGTGGCCATAGGAAAAGGCCCTAGAATATCCATCCCCCACATGGCAAAGGGAATAGGCGAGTTGATAGAGGTCAGCATCTCGGGGGGTTGTCTAACAACTGGTGCATGCTTCTGACAGCGGTCACACTTCTTTACATATTCTTTGGCATCAGCCATCATTTCTGGCCAATAGAAGCCTAAACGAGTTATCTTATGAGCCAAGGCCCTGCCCCCCAAGTGTTGTCCACAAATACCTTCATGCACTTCTTCAAGAGCCAAGCGTGCCTCATCGGGCCTGAGACACCTCAAGTAAGGAACCACGAAAGATCTCTTATACAGAATTCCATCTATCAAGGAGTACCTTAGTGCTCGAACAATTAATTTTCGTGCTTCAGTTGCATCGCTTGGCAACCATCCAGTTTGAATGTGAGCCTTAATGGGATCGATCCATGACGCCCCCAGGCCTATGGGAGCCACAAGCTTAACATCTATGCTTCGTGTCTTCATAACACGGAAGTACACACTTCCTGAACTTTCTTCAATCTCAGATGAAGCAAACTTTGATAGCGCATCTGCTTTAGCATTTTCTTCCCTTGGAATGTGTTCAACATGGCATTCATTAAATTGGGTCATCACAGCCCTTACTAGGCGAACATATTTAGCCATTGTATCATCTCTTACCTCAAATTCTCCCTTTACCTGGGATATGATCAGCTTCGAGTCTCCACGGACCTTTAAGTTTTTGACTCTAAGTGTCCCAGCTAGACCAAGGCCAGCAATCAGGGCTTCATACTCTGCCTCATTATTTGTGGTTGGGAAGTCTAGCTTCATAGCATACTCAATTAAGAATCCATCAGGGCTTTGCAAAACCAATCCTGCTCCACTGGAATTTGTTTTTGATGCTCCATCAAAATAGAGAACCCAATATTCTTTCTCCTTGTCCCCATTGTCGACTCCCTTGTCTTGAGGTGTGGTATCTTCCTGCCCCCCGACTTCTTGGTTGGGTATGGTACATTCCACCACGAAGTCAGCTAGTGCCTGGGCTTTTATGGCCATACGTGGCTTATACTTGAGATCGAACTCTCCCAATTCTATTGCCCACTTAATCAGTCTCCCACTTGCCTTGGGACTGTGAATGATATTTCTCAGTGGCTGATTTGTTAGCACTTCAATTTGGTGAGCTTGAAAATAAGGACGCAGCTTTCTTGAAGCCATTATCAAGGCTAAAGCGAATTTCTCAATGGCTGAATAATTCAATTCAGCACCATGCAAAATTTTGCTGACATAGTATACGGGTTTCTGGACTTTTAGTTCCTCCTTAACCAACACCGCGCTCAAGGCGCTTTCTGAAACAGCCAAGTACAAGAATAAAACTTCACCCAGAACTGGCTTGGCCAACAACGGGGCCTGGCCCATATACTTCTTTAACTCTTCAAATGCCTTCTGATTTTCCTCACTCCATACAAAGTCTTTAATGTTCTTTAATGACTTGAAGAATGACAAGCACTTGTCTCCTGACTTGGAGATGAATCGTCCTAGCGCAGCAACCCTTCCTGTGAGTTTCTGAACATCCTTGACAGTTTTTGGGGGTTCCATGTCCAGGATTGCCTTTATTTTATCGGGGTTAGCCTCAATTCCCCTCTTTGAGACCATCAATCCCAAGAATTTTCCAGATCCTACTCCGAAAGCACACTTCGTGGGATTCAACATCATCTTGTGGTACCTCAGGACCTCAAAAGCTTCCCTCAAATGGGTTATATGATCAGTCTTTACTAGACTCTTGACTAGCATGTCATCAACATAGACTTCCATAGTCTTCCCAATAAGATCCTTAAAAATTTTATTCACCAACCTTTGATAGGTGGCTCCTGCATTCTTGAGACCAAACGCCATAACAAGATAACAATAAACGCCAAAGTCAGTGATAAATGATACCTTTGGAATGTCATCTTTATGCATTTTGATCTGGTTGTATCCGCTAAACCCATCCATGAAACTCAGCATCTCATGTCCAGCGGTGGCATCAATCAAAGTATCAATTCTAGGCAGCGGAAAACAGTCTTTGGGGCATGCATCATTCAGATCGGTGAAGTCTATACACATCCTCCACTTTCCATTAGCCTTCTTCACCATTACAGGGTTTGCTAACCACTCCAGAAATTGAATCTCCTCAATGAAACCAGCCTCTAAGAGCTTTTCCACTTCCTGCTTTATAGCCTCTTGTCTTTCCGGGGCAAAATTTCTTTTCTTTTGTTTCACTGTCTTCCGGCTTGGATCCACGTTTAACTTGTGGGTAATTAACTCCGGGTCTATGCCTGGCATATCAGCTGCTGACCATGCAAACACATCACTATTTTCTTGCAAAAATTTCACTAACTTCCCTCTAAGGGGCTCCTCTAATGTAGCTCCAATGAAAGTCATCCTCTCAGGATTCTTGGGATCTAAAGGAACCGAAACCAATTCTTCTGCTGGCCTTCCTCTATTCTCATCATTTTCTCGAACATCCATATCTTCAATAGGAAGAACCTGCCCCCCGACTCCATCTGCCTTCAAAGAGGCCACATAACAGCTTCTAGCCATTTTTTGATCTCCCCTCTCTTCTCCAATCCCGTTTCGGGTGGGAAACTTCATGACTGAATGGTAGGAAGAGGGGACTGCCTTGAAGGCATGTATCCCTGTTCTCCCCATGATAGCATTATAAGTTGAACTAGCCTTTACCACCACAAAATCCAGCATCTGCGTTGCTTGCCTTGGCTTCGTACCTATGGTGGTTGGCAATTTAATTATCCCTTCCACAGGACATTCTACTCCAGCAAATCCATATATCGGCATGTCGGTTGGTGTCAACTGGGATTCGTTATACCCCATCCTTAGAAAGGTGTCGTGTAGCAAGATATCCACAGAAGCACCATTATCCACAAGGACCCTCTTAACCGGGCTATTTCCTATTATCGGCGTTATGACCAGCGGGTCGTCATGGGGAAACTTCACACCCTCTAGGTCGGAATCATCAAAAGCCAATGTTACTTCTGTCCTGGCCCTCTTCGGGGCTTCTCCAACAATATGCATAACCTCTCTAGTATATGCCTTTCTGGAATTTTTGGACAATCCAGCAGCAGTTGGACCTCCAAAGATCGTGTTTATCACAGGCCCTCGAGGTCTCGGCCCTCCATAAATGGTGTTTATAACTGGTCCTCTAGGTTGGGGATTCCGCCCCTGATCATCTTGGTCCCTCCTACGATCTTCAAAATTCTTCCTTCCATTATTGTTTCTGTCTCCTCCGTCTCCAGTATACTTGTTCAGCCTTCCTTTTCGGATCAAAAACTCAATTTCATCTTTCAACTGCCTACACTCATCGGTGTCATGGCCAACATCTTTGTGAAACCTGCAATACTTGCCCTTATCTAGCTTGGCGGGATCAGCCTTCAAGGGCTTAGGCCAGCGAATATCTCTGTCTTTCTCAATCTCCATCAAAATCTGACTTCTGGGAGCATTCAGCTTAGCGTATTCAGTGAACTTTTGCCCAGGTCCTCCCTTCTTGGGGGTTGAATCAGGGTTTTGTTCAGTTCTAGGATATTTATCCTTAGCGATATACTCCAAATCAGTTTTTCGTTTCTTGCCTCCAGTGGGCTCATTACTTACTACGGTCTTCCTCATACTTTCTTCAACCTTGATATACTTCCCTGCCCTCTCTTGGAGCTGCAACATGCTCTCAGGGGGTCGTTTGGCCAAAGACATCTTGAAAAACTCATCCCTAGTTCCTTGTTGCAGTGCTATCATGGCTACCTTATCATCAAGGTCTGGGACTTTTAAAGCCTCCTTTGTAAAACGATTTAGGTAATCTCTTAAGGATTCTTTAGCTCCCTGCACAAGACTCATAAGAGATGCTGAACTTTTCTCATGGACTCTTCCACTGATGAATTGCTTAATAAAAGCCTGACTTAATTCTCTGAATGATCCAATAGAATTGGGGGGTAGGCGACTGTACCATCTTTGAGCCATACCCGACAGGGTTTGAGGGAAGGCCCGACATTTTATAGCATCATTCACGGGTTGCAGCAGCAGTGCATTAGAGAATGTCCTAACATGATTAGCGGGGTCTCCCGTGCCATCATAGGCTTTGATAGTGGGCATCTTAAATTTTATTGAGATATGGGCATTCATTATCTCTTCTGTGAAGGGTGGAGTTGGATCATCAGGATCTCCAAGGGGAAGGAGATTGCTTGGATCAGTTCTTGGGACAGCAGCCCTTCTTCTTACCGGACCATCCAGGTCTATGATAGGAGGAGGATTTCTCCCCCTAGGAGGTATGTGGGGTCTGGTGGCTTGGTGAGCCTCCAAATCACGCCTCAGCCTTTGGATTTCAGCCTCATGAGCCCTGATCTTTTCCTGCACTTCTTGGGGATTCGCCCCTGGGGTGCTTTGGGGGCGTTGCCTTCCATCGGCCATTGGCTCTTTTCCAGGGCGCCTCCTTCTCGGGGCCACTTCATCATCCGAAGATTCGGAGTCTCTCTCAGTGTATGGACCAGAAAATTCCCGATCCTCAGGGATAGGATCCAAACCTCGTATATAGGGGGGCGACCGCCCTCGTGCTTCGCTTCGCCCAGCATATCCACTTCCTCCAACCTCAGGGTGAAGGGGCATCCCATAAGGGGGGTTAGTAGTAACAATAGTTGAATATTCATACCCGACGGGTCGAGAATTCACAGGTATATGTATTTGTTGAACTTGAGGATTCGTACCTTGAATAGTCGGGGGAGTTGTCCCTTGTGGCTGAGGATGAGTTGCCCCTGTCTGGGCTTCCCCCTGAGTAGATGCATAAGTTGAATGGGGAGGAACCTCCACGGTTGATGAAATCACCTGGGTCGTCCCTGATGGTGTTCCCTCCTCCAGAGTGCTAGTTGTTCTCCATGTTCTCGCCATGGTTGTTGTTCCGTTTTCCCACAGACGGCGCCAAATGTTATGGATAAAAAACGAAAGTTATTATATGCTGTATTTATTACTAAGATTCGGGAGCTCAAGGCCTTTAATGGCTGCTCTCGTGTTTCGTGGCTCGATCTGCCTTTACAAGATGCCTACGTATCTCTGTGTATTAGAGAATCAAGCCAAAAAACGTAGTTCTGATTGGTGGGGGTGAGACCCCTTATATAGATGTTGGGAGTCCTTGAATTGGACTTGGTATAGGAGACTTGGTGGATAAGCCTCTGAATTAGGATAGACTTAGGAGTCCTAGGAAGTAGGAAGCTGATTCCTTATCCTTTTAGGTCCCCTTGAGGCTAATCTCTAAGGATTTATATCCTTATCGGGACTCTTTTCAACATCTGATTTCTCCCTTATTAATTAATTACGAAATTAATTAATAATCAGGGCTTTTGGGCCTTTTTAATTCCGTCAGGCCTGATCTGGTCCATCAGGCTTAACCTTTCTGGTTTGAGTATCATATACCTATTTATTGGGCCTAGCAGCCCACAGCTTGTACAATTAATGCAGTATTTAATTATACAATCATAATTTATTTATCCCTATCAGGAATCCATGAATATATTGAGACAAAGTTGCTTGTTTGAAATGGGTTATGGGGATTTTGTCCCACATTGATATTGTAAAAGAAAGATATTGAGTTTATATAGCATCTTATGTTAGTGTTGTTTACAACTACTAGCATAAGTGGAATGCTTGTGTAGCCTAGTGCTAGTGGGAACTTTTATATTTTTCTTTTCTATTACAAGTTTAATTATTTATATTGATTATTTAATTATTAATATAAAATATATTGAGTAAGGATTATTTTAATCATACTCTGAATATATTTTATAATATTAATATTAAGTAATCTGGATATAATATAAATAATAAGGAAAACCCATTTTGTTTACTTTTTCTATTTTGTTACTTGGTGTACCACATCGAGTAAAATAGAAGAAGAGTAACTTGAGATGCCTATATATTAAAAGGTACACTTGAGATAAAAATGACACAAGTCTCGGTGCCTACCTCGCAAACATATATGAGTTGCATAGGTTTTTTGGGCAAACTGAGGTGCGAGTCGTCGTTGATCATTGTTGGTTCTGTGGCCAGATTGATCTGTTGTTGTTTTATCCTGGAAGCGATATTGCTGCATTCCATCACAGCTTAAGTGGGGGGCAATAATCTCTTCAAGAACAGTCAAGTCCTCTTGAAGGGTTTGGCGACTCAGCTGTTGTGTTCTTCTTCTTATCAGAATTTGGAAAGCGATAAGAGATAAGTTTTCTTTACTTTCTTTGTCAATTACAGTCTTTATAGTTTGTTATTGCCTTCGTGTTTTGTTTCGTTAGTTGGTTATTTGCCATGTTCTTGTTATTATATATATAACTGCCCATTGTTGCTGTGTAGTTAAAATTATACCCAACATATATATATATATATATATATATATATATATATATATTTCTTCCCTAGAAAGAGACAAGATACTGTCACTGCTATTATACAAACTAGCATGGATGCCCGCTTCGCGTGACGTTGGTTTTTTAATAATTTTAGAGGACAATCAAGTGATTACACGGATCTGGTTCTCCAAAATTAGGAGTTTGGAGGCGTATTGTTATTTTTGGTATGAGGGCGCCCAGGAAATGGAAGAAGGTTAAATGAATGGGATTACATAATTGTGAAATCCACTTAAAAAGGATTGAGCGTGACGATTTTGTATTCCTTGGTTTTTTTGCTGGATCACTCCATCTTCTTTGTTATTTTTGGTCCGGAGTGGAACTTGATATCGAAATCAGTTAAATATTTTAACATTAGCTTGAAGGTTACATTAATATAGAAACTGTACGTTTAAGAGTGATAGATTAGTAGTTGTAAACAGAAAGTGGTTTGTGTAGTATATGTGTAATGTCATAAAACAACTTATGTGGTAAACATTTAGCAAGCAAGTACTACATATAGTTATACTTGAAAAGCATTTATTTCATTACATAATTGTTTAACTTCCTCACTTTCAAGGTTGAAGGGAAAATTAGAAGCATAAGGACATATAGTTTCACATTATAGTGGATGCAAAATTCAAGCAAAATAGATTGTGGAAATCATCAGGATTTTATTCTTTCTTCCGTACTGGGCTCATGGATTGGGTTTCTGTTTTGTCGGTGGAGAGCGAAAGGTAAGATTTGACATCATGTCCAGGTGGTAGCTGCTGGTTGATCCCTGTATTTTGCAGTATAGTTAAATAGTTTATTCAGAATTAGGTTATGTGTAATATTGTAAAATGATAGTTGGGGTGTAATTCCATACCGTTGTTGTCTGTTGCTGCATACATGCTTTGGCCTCTGTTAGGTGTTGGTTTGGATCGATGAAGGCTGTGCAAATGTTTGTTGCCAAGTATGTTGTGGCCTTGTGTTGTATATTGAATTCCTTGATGATAAGTTTGATGGTGTATTTTCTGTTAACCAATGCTTTCAAGTCTGAAGGGAATGACTTATCTTCTCCCATTTGAATGTAGACTAGGAAGTTACTGGTATGTGGAATGATGCATGAAATGATAGGTTAAAGTTTTAGTTGTTACCTGTTTGAGTATGTGGACAACTCTTTTTCCGAGGACAGCTCTTACCTGCTGGTCATTGAGGATGATGTCAATGCAACTCGTGTTATCCGATACCTTTACAGTTAGCTTGAACCTATGTATATTGAAGAGGCTGAAGAAGGTTTGAATTTGGTGTGAAATGTAGACAATATTTTATGTGGTGGAGAAGTTTGTAATCTATCACTTACCTCTTATTGGGGCAAGGAAGGATATGATTGCAACGCATATAGTACCATATATCTTGGTCAAATTCTATTTCTCCAAAGCATTGTGTGCAAACCATCTTGTACCATGTACCGGTCTCGTCCACAACAGTGATAATTAGGTGTGCACAAATTTGTCTCTGCAAGTACATTAACTGTAATATTGAACGAAGTAAAATTTGGTATTTGTTTATAATTGCAGTACCATGATGTATTCCTTCCCCAGGCTTATAATCCTTGCAACATTCAGAATTTCCACCTCTGGATGCTTGTCCATTAAATACATTTCTTGTTGGAAAGCAGGTTGGGTCAATCTAATGAGATTTGAGGAATGTTAAAAGTGTTGCATAGATTACATGTTTATACATGTATAACAAATAAGTTTTTTACTTACTTCTGCCTTAGCTGCATGACACTGTAATGATTGTAGTTGATATAACATTGAGTCCCCCTACACTTGAAAGATCAACTTGATCTTGGAAGGGAAACGTGTTTTTATACATGCACAGTGTATTGAAAAAAGCGTCAAAATACATAAACAGTTTTTGGATTGATCAATAAACGGAAGAACTTAGTAATTTCATACCATTCCACAATCCTACTCGACTACTTTTAATAATCAGTATAGTAGTTTTTTCACGAACTTCTTTCATCTGTTCATCAAATATTTCAGCAAATGTATCCCAGAAAGTGACATTGATTGAGGACCTACGCATTATTTTCGGTATATATAATGAATAACGATGAAAATAACCTATAATTATGGATATGAAACGTAGAAGAAAAATGTAACCTTCCATCGGTGAGTATTAGCTTAACCTGCTTCTGAGCATCATTGAATCTGTTAACCAAATGTGTAAGTGGCTGATAAAATTTGACAATTCCAATTACATCTGTGGATGCAATTATTTGCACTCGTTAGTTTCAGTTGAAGGTTAAGATGTGAAAAGCTTTTATTTATTGATTTTACCTGCCAAGTGAGTTGTTTTTTTTGTAAGCTTCATCATCTCGCCATGATCATAGAAATTAAAGGCATTAGTTTCAGTACGACATGTACTCTCCTCAATCTCTTTCATCTGAGTGTCTTTTGAGAAAACCAACTGCACATCATTCGTGAGGTATAAGAACTTGTCATCGGGTTTATATGCCTGAATGACAAACTTCCTAATGATATAGCAGTTGCCCACAGTGAACTTATCTTTTAGCACGTCATCTTCGTTTTCCAGGGATGAAAGCGTGCATCCTTCTATTTTGGGAGTTTTGCAGAAAGTGTACATTAAATTCTGCAGCTGAATGTATAATACTAAAGCTTCATAACATATTTTACCTTGTCATCTAAGAGAATGATGTTGAAACTTTTGAAAATCTCGCCCTTTCTTGTAGCTCCTCTCCAGAACCTTACAACTCTTACTTTGATTTTCCAATCAAACTTCCCAACTTTGAGGCTACTTAGCTCGTCAAACTTTGCTTAGTACATGATGTTCTTCACAGCCTAGGTACAATGCTAATTTGTTTGGTGGTTGAAAGTTCTCTGGTGTGAATAACTTACCTTATAGTCATATGTATTATGTTTATCACCTACCACCATTTGCAATTATGCTTGATTTGATATCAACATTTACTTACCCACAAATGTAAATGATGAAGAAAATTTTAAATAATTTTCCTTTATATTTGATAGTACTGTGCTTATAAATTACCTGTTTGCTTTATTCATATGGAAAAAATCAATAATTATTTTGTCACACTTTTGGTTTTATAGTTTGCAGCCATAGTTAGACAATTTTGCGAATATTGTATCATTGTAAGGTATTTGTAATGTACGGGAATATCCATCTAATTAGTCGTAATTTGGCATGAGCAATATGGGGAAGTACTTCATTCATATATTATCATAACTAAATGCAGTCAATTACAGCTGAGGTTGTTAACAAAATAGAACGTCACATAGTCTGAGGAGTTACAACTGCAAACAGTTGCTATACGTAGACAAAAGTCCCCATATTACTGAATCTTGTAGTTCTCTTCACTTAGCCTTCTTCTTCTGGAGAATGTTTATTAATGGTCAGAGAAGATAAATAGGGAAATAATAACATGTAGTCAAAAGTCAAAATCAGCTTACATACTTTGTCTGATTTTGGCTCTTTCTGAATCTGACCTTCTTCTTCAAATGACACTAGTGCGTGAAGTTTCCTTGCTTGAACCTTCTTGCTTGTAGATTTTGCTGTGTTTAGGGCTTGCATTAATGTATCTTCGTTCACTGATACCTACATGCAAAAATGTAGTCATACATTACATGTTTTAATAGCAATAAGGTACTTATCATGCTAATATCTTACATTCATAGCTGACATTTCATTTGTCTCAATAGTTTGGTTAGAAGACGGAGTGAAGGTCCCAGCAGATTCATTTTCGTTACCAATTCCAGTAGCTTTGTACACTTCTGAGCCGTTCATGACATTTTCCTCTGTAATGATGACCATCATATTGTATTTTTGTTTCTTAAACATTCTCAAATATGGCGGGAATTGTTGTTCTCCCCATTACTGCACTGTGTAAAATGGCTGATTATAGTTATATATCTGATATAGTTTACAAAATTATTGTAGTACAATATTGGAGGTTAACCTCTTTGTCCGGAGAATACAGAACTTCAACACTTTTCTGTGCAATGTCAGCAACGGCTGCATTAGGTAACACTATTGTCAACGATCCAGTATCATCTGAGCATCTTGTTTCCAACCGAAAACTGTATTACGAAGCAACTGATTATGCATGCATAAACTGCTCAATGTTCATAATTATGTAAACTAATTCTTTCTCATTTTACCTTCTTCTAGGAAGTGGTATGATCCTCTTACAATTTTGACATTTGAATTTGTCAACTTAGAAAGGAACTTCAATGAGGTATCTTATGCATTTTGTTAGGTACCAATTAGCATCCTCATTAACCTTGTCAATCATAACTTCGCACACAACTTCCCGCTGAACAGGAATAGAATAACTTAGTTTCTCTGCAATTACAATCATAATACCACCAACATAATTACATTACCTGAACATGTGTTTCAGTTAACAGAGTAATATCTCTCACAGTTAGTGTCTGTTTGATGTCTTCTTCATCAACATCAGACATTTCAGTCATTTGATCGCATCTGAAGGCATTGGAAAGAAGCATGAATATAAAGGTACATTATAATTTGTACTTTGTCTTAAGTAAAAATATCACCTATTTATGAGGTCATCAACACTGTAATAATCGGGATTGATAAAAATCCTTGTTGCAGGATAGTTTGTAAGGTGTGCTATCCCTCTGTCAGTAACGTAAGATTATTAGTGGGAATTTTGAGTTAATTAGGTAATAGAAAACATTATGAGGGTGCCATTACACATACCTCATATGAACTAACTCTAGCACAACTGATAATAATAATAGGCTCCTTCTCCTCAAGTTGTTGCAGAGCTTTGTCAATTAAAATCCCAAATTCGTCAAATAAGGTGACAGACACGCAACACCTACATAACAAAAAGTTGCTTAAGTAGGTAGGCCAGTAACTAATTACAAAAAACACTAACACATTGTTAATTTAGAAGAAAAACCTCCCATCTACCAAATCAAATTTCATCCTTTATTTTTCCTGACTATTTTTAGTCGAAGTAATGAGCGGTCTTCGATTTTTCAGGTAACCAACCATGTCTAAAATTGAATACATTTTAGTACTAATAGGCATTGTTATAAATTTAAAAAAGAGTATAGCTTACATACCTACTAAGAACCTATTATATGCTTGCAAGTTTCTCTATTTCAGTCATGTGGAAAAGATCAAAAACATATTTTTCAATTACTAATCCTGGCTCAGTTACTCTTCTTAATTTCGTGTCTTTGGTGAAGAAAATGTGTTTTTTATTTCTGACAGGGCGATATGTTTCTTCACCTAAAAAGTCCTTCACTTTAAAGTTGTCAACTATGTAAATGCCTCCTTCAACCAAAGGGCAGGTCAACTCCGCACAATATTTTGCATTTACAAAAGCGTGAATTTGATTGTTCTACATATAGTGAATCATCATCATATTAAAAGGTATTGTGGAAGTGAGGCATGTAGTCCCCAGTTGTAATTATGATGTGGTACTTACCATATCATCGATGAGAAGCATATTAAAACCCTAAAATTCTCGTGTTTCTCTGTCCATTCCTTTCCATAGGGCCTGCACTCTTACTCTACATTTCCAGTCATAACTTGAGCTATCCACATCACTTAAATTTTTGTACTGGTGTAGATCCATTCTTAGGCAACTTATTGCTTCAGTAGTAGGTACCTGCAGCTGTGTTCAATTAATGTGTTCACATGTCAGTATAGTTACAGAAATGAATGCATAATCTAATTTAAGAGTGAATGATCTATACCTGATATAGTGTGTTCTCTACATGGAGCTTCAATAAGACCTCACCTACCTTCTTTATGTTATGAATAATTCTACCTTCTTAATGGTCAGTAAACATGTATGTAACTGAATGGTATGATGTGGATGACGTTAATGGCTAACTGTGTACATGGAAAAAGTTCTAATCTGGTTGTTCAGTGGTTAAAGATTTGGAAGTATTTTCCTTTCTAACCTCTCAAACTTGCACTTCACTGATACTGTTACAGGTACATAGTTAGATTGAAGATTATGTTATCAACTCATTCCAGTACACAGCTAGCTTCCGGAAAATTTTAATACACTTTCAAAATTCACTCAATCTGATATAAGTCAAATATATTGAAAGTGTTAAAAAAAATTTATTCCAATTTTAGTAATACGTAAAATGATTTGTTTCATAACTTCAACTATTGTGTTAATAATATTGGACATATCATTTTACCAAAAGTTATGTTCTATAATTAAACCTTTTTTGAAAAATAAGAAATATTTTCAAATTTAATTTACGTTGTGCAGTTCAAGTTTATTTATTTGAAACCGATGATTAAGGTAATTTATAAACTATGTACGTAGCTTGATTAAATTTATTAGGTGATCAATACAGTTTTTGAACTTCAAATTCCTAAAATTACTGTAACAATATCGTGTACTAATCATGTTCAGCAAATTGTAATTTACAAATTTACTATATTTAAATTTTATAGCTTCTTAAAGAACACAATACCAATCTTAATATTCGGATCTCATTAGTGTGTAACATAAATTAATTTGAATAATAAAGTTTGTAAAACCGTTTGTAGGGAGTTCATATGTAGATGTGAATAAATAGTGCATTTTAAATCTGTTTCATTTAAGTGAATAAATACATATCTGGGTTTTTTGAATTTAATGGACAGTTTCTAACTTAATTTACGTTGTACATTTTAAGTTCATTTATTTTAAACCATTGATTAAGGTAATTTATAAATTATGTACGTTTCTTGATTAAATTTATTAAGTGATCGATACATTTATCACCTCCGAAATCATAAAATTACATAACAATATCGTGTACTAATCACAGTTCAGCAAATTGTAATTTATAAATTTACTATTTTTAACTTCTGTAGCTTCTTAAAGAACACGTTACCAATCTTAATATTCAGGATTTCATTACTCATTAGCAATCTTAAAGAACACATTACCAACGTAGGTGCAAATAATAATTGTTTATTACTATACGTAGTTGTTGAACAATGTATGGGTTTGGAAAAAATATTGAAATTTTAAGTTCAAGATAATTGTTTAATAGCACTTTACTTTACTGTTATAGGAATTATGTTATACTTTTATAATAAATCTTCATAATGTACACGATGTACTTACGTTACATTAACCAAACTATATGATTACAATGTCAAAATTATTTCCCTTTTATGTATCCAATATATACATAATAAACTACAATTATTTTTCATTTAAAAAAATCTATATACAATTGTAATCGCATATTAATCTCTGAATAGATGCAATTGTTTGACATACTATTTTTTTGACATAACTGGAAGCCATTATTTGTAATTTAAAAATAAGGTAATATATATTTTTTTTAAAATCAGATTTTTATTTTGTATTTAATTAAAATCACAATTATGTATTTAAATTACAATTATTGTTATGTATTTAATTATTTATTATAATAAATACTGATTGGTTGAAACCTTTTCATTTGCTACCTGACCATTCGTTGAAGAGTCCCGCATGTTAGATACCGTGTCTTGCTGAACGAACAGACGGACCATTGCATGTGATACACCTGGACTATTCATCTCCCCCAAGACCTCTATTAAAGAAGACTGCATCTGATTATAACCGATTCATTCATCATCTCCTCTCACTCATATTTTTATTTTTCTTCCGCTTCATTCAACATCAGAGCAATCACAGCAATGGCCTCCGCTTCAAAGAACAGGTGATTCTCTTAACTTATGCATGTACATACATATGTAAATACTCCCATTTGTCTAAAATTGTACTCCCTTTATATGATTATTTTGCGTTTCGTGTTATATGATTTTCTTAATATGTCTGTCTTCTTCTTACTCAGTTGCCTGTCTTCTACACCCTCTGTCCTCTTTTCACTTGCATGTGTTGTATAGTAGGATGTCCATATCAATATGTGTTGTCCTCACTTTATGCCTGAACTTGTGTACATTAATGGTTCATAGCTTCTGTCAAAGATAGATTTACTTACGCCTCTTATTATAATTTTGATTCATGTCTTGTAAGTGCTAAATCGATGGGTAAAAGTTTATAGTTTTCCAGTGTTGGGTTCATTCCTGAAACATGTGATATGCTTTCTTTACCTATTCTTTCAACCGACTTATGGCATTCTCATCGTTTCATTTCCTGCTATGACATTATTGCTGAATTTAGATTTGAATTCCAAATTTTACTGCTATGATATGGCCTAACCTAATGTCTCCTAACAGTGGTAGCAGTTCCGATGAGTGCGAAAGTGCCAGATATGAGAACCGGAGATGCATCAGGTCGGAGAATATGGAAAAGAGAATGACCAATCTCAATGTTAACTTGGCGGCTGTGTCGAGGATGGTTGAGGCACTGGGGGAGAGCCACATGCAGTTCACTGGGCACATGACGATGCAACAGAAAGAGTTCAATAATAGGTTTCAAGGCGCAGCAATAACTTCTGCTTGATGAGATTAGGCTTCTGAGGATTGAGCATGGTGATATCCGCAGGAAGATGAATGAGTGGTTCTGAAGGCGTAACTAGTGTGGCTGCTTTAATGTTTATTTTTGTTTAATTAAGTTTTAATATTTTGATGAATTATGGGGTTTTTTTTTGGATGATCAGATTCTGATATAATGATATTTAATGGTTTCCAGTAAGGTTTAATGAATGTGGTTTTATTCTGAAACTTGTCATAATTTTCATTTTCTTTCAAAAGTGATTTTATCGTGTATTACCATCATAAACTATCAGTAAGTATCTTTAAGAAGCTGTAGATGGAAACATATTGTTTAGAGGCATCTTTAAGTAACTATCAGTAGGGGGAAGCCGAACAGACTGACAGTAATTAGTAAGGGTAGTTGGTAGGTAAAGATACTCAAGGTTCTCTACTCTGCTAGACCTATTACTTGACTGAAACTTACTACTTCTCCTAAATCTACATGATGTCAGTAGGCAATGAGTATTGTGCAGCCTCGATCCACTTAAAAGGAGTATGGCTGATGTCCGTACAGATGCAGTTGACAATACAACTCCTGTTGTGCAACTTCTACTTCCGCTTCCTTCTTGTTCTTTAAAATCTGCTATCTTCCACTGCAAACTTCAAGCTCCTGTATATATATATTTTTTATACATGTACTTCTATAGAGAATTTAGTTAATAGAATATATTGGGGGTTTTAAATGAAATAGTAAGGTTATATTACATCTAACAAATGAGTAGTCTTGCTTATTCATTTCTTTTTCAGTTCGTTGCAATATTGTTTCTCGACTAAATTTGTAAAATTAAGTTGTAATTTTTAAGAAGAAGAATATAAGTTTTGGCATAACTTGGCTCTAATTTTTTTTAAAATTTATATTTGATTCTGAATTTTATTTTTATAAATTTGGTTCAAATTTGAATGTACCTTAAAACATAGGATCTAATATAACTGTATTTGAAAATTATTTATTTTAGTTGAAGTTATAATAGTGAGCAAACTTACACAATTTATTGATAAAATAAAAATTTTAAAATTAGAGGAAGGAACATGTATTTTATATGGCACTAGCATTTAAAAAGTGACTAAAATTTTGATATCGTTATGAAAGAAGAGACAATTTAGTTTATCCATTTTCAATAATACCATTCAACAGTAATAGTTGTGTAATTCTAACTGACAATATATTACAGCCATAACAATTTGTATGGTTACATTTAATTTTAATTAAGATCTTAATATGTGTAAAATAAAATGGGTGGGTTTGTCAATTTAGTTGTAGGACCAAATGCCGAAAATCCGAATCCGAGAAATTAGTAAATATATGTAATCAACATAATCATAAGTTATTTTGGTGAAATAGAAATGTGTTACCTAATTGCCGGAGATATAATAAATTTGATAATTAGTTATGCAATTATACGCAGTGTAATATTATTATTATACACCTACATGGTTACAATTGTCAAATAAAATAGTTTACGGTGATTACACTTTCCATAATTAGTAGAATAAATAATTAGACCGATTTTGGTCCAAATGTAACGAACAGTAACCTATTTCCCCGTTCCCCTATATTTCATCTCCCAGAGTGGCTTAATGGCCTAAAGTTGGAGCGATTCCGGTCCAAATTTACCCAACAGTGGTGTATTACTTTGTTCCAATTTAGTATATTGAATAGTGTCGACATAAATTTAGGCTGACGATATTCACCGGTCTAAATCTTCATAATAATTAAACCTTAACTTTCTAGGTTTTATATATTCATTAGTTTTTTTGTTGAATGTTAATATATATATATATATATATTAGGTAGTTCTTAATTATATTTTGTAGTTTTCACTTATATACATAACAGTTATTGAACAAAAAATAAATTTTCACTTCACATTAATAATATTCTTACTTGAAGATGAACGTGATTTGATCGCTCCAATTGAAGAGCTGATCGAAATTCCAAATCCAAAAGTTGAGACGGTTGAAATTGATGACAATACTCCATATCGATAATTTCCTGTAATATATGAAAACAAACAAAATTATATTGCTGTTTGAGAATGCATTAACCGACCATTTCTGGGAACAATATACTAATTCGGATTACTTCAATATTTGTTATTTTTGTTTTAGCTAATAAATTATAATATTATTTTTTCTTGTTCAGGTTTGATGTTTTTATAATATAATATATTTTCAAGTTTGAAATTAATATGAATAGGTATGTGAATTAGTATCAACTGTTAAAATAAAAATATCGTAATAATTGAAAGAATAAAAAAGTGATATATGAATTTGGATGAACATTTAGACCGAAGTGTTGGAATAGAGAATTTTCTTAGTCCAAATTTAGGTCAATATTTAGGCAAAAAACCTTGGCCACTTCTTGGACTTACCCTTAGGCCAATGGGTAGTGTCAGTCCTTAATTTTGGCCGTCAATCATCACCGGCCTAAATCTTGTTTAAATAAAATTTTAACTTTATATATATATATATATATATGTTTATATATATATGAAGTACTTTTGAATTATAATTTTTAGGTTTAAGTTAAATATATAGCAGTTATTTAAGAAAAATATATTAAACACTGTGATTTAGTTTTAATTAAAATTATTAATATGGTTGGTTGAAGATGAACTTGATATAAGTGCTCCAGTTCAAGAGACTATGCAAATTCATATTTCTTATTTTTCTTTTAGTTTAATAATTAAATATTATTTTTTATTGTTTAACTGTAATGGTGTGCAAAATTATAATAATAGCATTTTAAAAATCTAATTTTTGGATAAAAGTTTTGTACATTCCTTGAAATCAATATGATAAAGAACTCGGTTAATATTTGACCGAATATATGAATTAGTTAAATTAAATAAGTGTATAACATAATTTATAGATATAAAACACCTCTACATTTTAATAAAAAAACACTTAACTGTACCATATATAACCCAATACAGTGAGTGCTTGTAGTTATTGAACACCGAAGGGGGAGCATTAGAGCCGAGGAAAAAGGGTTGTCCAGTAACTTCCACAAACTGAGAAAGGGGTTTCTTAGGTTCTGAAGGGCACATTACACATTGTTAAAGGTAAGCAGTTCTCTTCTTTAATCTTCAGTATGTATTCATGTCTACGATATATATGTTCAATTAAACTATTAGACATATATGTACTCATGACGGCTTTTTATGATGCAGAAGGAGTGTGTTATTCAAAAGAAAGGAATGCAATTACTATGTCCTGTTTTTGTAGAAACATATAACAGAGGATGTTGTTCCCTACTTTCTGATCACAAATCTTTATATTAAGGCATGTTGTTGTAGTTCTGTTCTTTTCGGAATTGCTTAGTTAGTACAATGAATCTATTAATATTCTTCCCAATCAGCCTTTGCCTGAGGAGTTTGTCAAAAATATGGGTAACCAATTGACCAGAACAGTGTATCTCCGAGTTAAAAATGGTGATGAATGGAAATGTTCATTGGATAGTGCCAATGCATGCATAGGAAATGTTGGGAAAATAATGGATTTCCATGCAATCAAACGATACAGTGTCTTCCTTCTTGATTACAAAGACCATGGATGTTTTTATGTACAAATATTTGATGGTAATACGGTGGAGATTGATTAACCACTAAGGCCTATTCAGTATCATAAAGTGTGCAGTACAGGACATGATCGGAAAACTTTTAGTCCAGCGGAAATAGAGGAACTGGTAGCAAGGTTTTTCTACAATGCAATCGGTGACAGCCGCTTAAGTGACAGAGTTTTCATTGTCAATGAACACCTTCAATAAAATTCTTACACTCAGGTTACATTTTTCTCAATCGAATGTCATTTCCCCTTGCTACTTTTACTATTATGTTCAATTGTAATTCTATATTTGTTAGGTGCTGCCCAAAGATGTAATCGCCCGCTTAAATGTACATGAACAAATGACCTGGGTTCAGTTATGCCTGAACAAAAGTAGTTGGATTATAAAGTTAAAATGGGAGAATGGGAATTTGCTCTTTAACGAAGAGTGGACAAAATTCTGTGGATATGTGAACTTGAAAGAAGGTGATGTTTGTGTGATATCACGTACAGAGCATTCACAGAGGTTGAATATAAGTATCATTGACAATGATAATGATAATTATCAAAAAGTGAAGGTATATTTGCCATTCTTTAGGAGTCCTCACAAATATAAACTGTATATGACAAATTGTTAACCATGTTGTATTCTTCCTGGGTAGTTCATGGAAGTGGAACTTCAGAGAAAAAATATTTCAAAATGGTTAATCATGATATGCTGCATGACGGGAATCTGGTAACCAACTGTATTACATATATTTGTTGCTAGCAATTTTGCGGTGTGGCTAATACATTTATGCTCTTCACATCTATAATTCTAATGTATAGGAATTACCATCAACGTTTATAGAAACTTATGGTTCAATGCTGGCTAAGAAAGTGAGGCTGTCCTTTGGTGACAGGTGGTAGTACATTGCTAAGTTCTCTGAGCTCAATAAAAGTTTGTTCAATTTGGATGAAGTTTTAAACAATTATTCTGTCAGGGAGAGTTTTTGGATATTCTTCGAATGTGTGGGTCCATCAAGTCTATACTTAACAATGTTTAGCACAAATTGTATGGATATTCTTAACTCTACAGTTGCTAAAGTGGCTTTGAAAGAGCTGGGGAAATAACTATGTTTTGAGGTTACTGATATGTCTATGTCAGATTCAGATTCTTCAGGTACTTTTAATTTCAGTATGTAGTATATTAGCAAAGAACCATACAAAATAACCAAATCTTCCTTTGCTTTATAACAGATGCTCATTCGGAGAAATCGCCAGGCTATACATCAGGTACAACAGTACTCTGTCCATTTATGTACGGGTGATCGTTGGGCTGTATGAAAAATTCAAACTAATTCTTTCTATTCCAGGATTGGTTACTGAGATATCATCAGGAGGAAGTCAAATACCTGGGATTTTGCATGATGCGGCTCAGGCAAATGTGGAGGAAGGTACATTTGAATTGATGGGTTAATGACTTGTTATAGTTTCATACCTAAGTGTAAATTTTCATGCCTCTTTAGGAGCCACCCAAGCAAATGCAGAAGTATATTTTATTGAAGAAGAAAATACCCATTATTTCATAGTAACTCTGTTGCCTTCATATGTTGATTAAAGAGGACACAGAGTGGTATGATAACCTGTACACGGTTCTTGCAAAAAATTAATTATGCTTAATATTTACTTGTACTCTAAACTTTTTTTACTCTTCCATATAGTATTTCCCAAGACATATGCTCCAAGTATTTCAACCATGGACCAAATCTACTCTCATGAAACTTCTATTTGAAGATGGTACTTGGTATGTCGCTGTCCAACGAAAGAGGAAAATGTTTCGATTTAGATTATGTTGGAATGATTTCACCTACGACAATAACTTCGTTGCAGGCAACAAACTACGATTCATGTACCAAAACAACTTCACATTAGATTAGTTTTGCTTACTTAATTGCACTTGCATTCTAGCATGAATGTAATATGAAAGCCAATTCTAAAGAACTTGTACTTTAATTCTGAACTTATTTGTACTTTTAAAGTTTGTTACATTTGATCAAATCTTCGCACGTTATTTATAACCTTTCTTCATCTCTTTCTATGGTCATTAGCGTAACTCTTCTTTTATTCTATTACATGTAAGACGAAACAATTGAGAATACGTTTATAGAAGAATAAACTACTACCAATACGTAACATAAGTTACAATATATAATGGTAAAGAGCAACTGCCATACAGTAAAATATTTTCTCACCATCACATTTACATAATTACTTAATCACAATACTGTATTTCTATACATACATAAAATCAAACAAACTAAGCTTCTGGAAGGCCGTAAAAAGCTTCTTTGTACACAATGTTTTGGGTTAAATTTGTAGCTGCACTAGACTCATCATCAACAAATATAGTGAGGCCAGTGGGTGATGTTACTCGACTAATAACAACATAGTACTGTCCATGAGTGAAAACTGACTTAAGTAAGTATAGCCCAACTGTCTTAAGGAATTGACCTTGAGATTTGTTGATTGTCATGGCATAGCATATCTGTATTGGCATTTGTTTCCGTACCAATTCGAATGGCATTTTTGTATCTGAGGGAGAAAACTCCATACGTGGAATAAAATGCTTCGAACCAACAAAGGTACCACAGATGACCTCACACTCCACACATAATCTCAGGCATTTGGTCACAATCATCATTGTACCATTATACAAACCTAGGGTTTGGTTCAAATTACACATTAGCATAACAACAGCCCCAACCTTAAGTTTCAGATCATGAGGTGGCATCCCAGCAACATTTAAGGAGTTCAAATACTCTACTGGGAAGGCTTCATTCAGATGCTCATCTGTCCCACCAAATTCCTCTATAGCATCAACACTAAAATAGGACACATATTCTCCTAGGATCTTGTCTACAATAAGCGAATTGAGGTGGCCCACAGTCTGGTTGGTAGGTGTCAAAATAGCTCTTTCGCTCAAGTACTGTGAACTGTGCCCTTCCTGAGAAAAATTAGGATACGTGCTACAAATCATTGTTAGCAACTATATTTTCAGATTGTACATCACAAAACTGAGACAGAATCAAAATTTGATTTTCAATGAGTGGAAAATTGCAAACCCGAGGTGGACTGACCTGGCCATTACCAATGTCAAGTACCCATTTTGTAAACTTTTTAAGCTCTTCACTTTTACTATCACTTTCACCTTGTTTCAAGCGCATATATTCTGTCAGCAAGAAAACTTGGCAAATGGACCACAGTCGTGACCTAGTGATACATGCATCTACAATATCAGCACGATCTCCATACGTAATGACTGGGAGGATTTGATGGAAATCACCACCCAGAACTACAGTAATACCTCCAAAAGGCATGTCGTAACATTGTGGATAAACAACTTTCATAATATCCTTCAACGATCGGTCTAGGCATTCGAATGCATACCTATGCTGTATAGGCGCCCCGTCTCATATTATTAGTTGTGTCTGCTTTATGAGTTGCGCAATATCTGAATCATGGGCAATATTACATGTTGAACATCATAAAGAACTATTAGAATTTTAAATCCGGAGTGCGCAGTTCAACCACCAGGCATTAATATGGCAGCAATCCCAGAAGAAGCAACTGGAAGCACAATTTCACCTTCTGCACGTAACTTACATATAAGAGTTCTCCATAAGAATGTCTTTCCACATCCACCACTACCATAAATGAAGAAAATCCCTCCGACATTACTGTCAATAGATTGTATTACTGTATCATATATTTTTCTCTACTCCTCTGTATAGTCCTATAGTAGCTTCGCAGTTTCGTACTCCATCTTCCCAGTGTCATAGCTTGTCTCTTCAATTATCAAATTATGTGTTCCATTCTTCAAATAGCTGCGAGGAGGTTGAGGCAACTGATCAAATTTCTTCAAGGATTTACCAACTGACCGGAGCAACTCACCTTTTTCTACAATATTACATATATTCAACTATTTAACCGCAATGATGCAGTTATAGGTAATAATTTAAACAAATAATAGACTGTAGTTCGAGTCCGCAAAAAAACTTAAAATTAGTCGTAGACTGTAATGTAAAAAGGTCTCATACCTCCTAAAGCATAGAACTGCAGCTGCGTGTCGTTAAGAGTGAATAAGGTATTTGGACAACTTTTACGTCGTTTCAGTAAAATGTCATCGACCATGCTCTTCCAATGTGTACTCCATAAAGTCTTCAAATCAGTGACTTTACAATTGAAAATAATATGGACAAAAAGCTGACGAATCTGGGGAGGTAATCCACCTGCAGAAGCTTAAAGCAACACTTTAGGCCATTCTTTATCATCGTCCAATAAACCATACTCTTTACAGGCATCATGAAATGTACTGTAACAAACTCCATTGACTATCCGTAAAGACCCAAAGGAGGTGGCACCACGTACCTTCGTAAGAAATAAACGAAGAAACCAAGGCTCTCCCGTACTGTGACGCGCATAACACAATCTACCTATTTGAAAGCCACGCTTCCTCATGCTTCATCTCCTCTCACCATCATTCCACACATAAAACCTTGGAATTTTATCATACATGTACTTGCGTGCATTAACATCAAAAGAGTTTTAAAAAAAAGGCTTCCAGTTTACTAAACTTGTTCTTCTCCCTGGAAGCAACTTTCCCAAGTGCTTCATTGGCACGGTATGTGCAGTTTTTGTCACCTGGTAAGTGAAATGGAAGTCTCTCAACGATATACTTCTATGATGGATAGGGAAGCCAAATATCCTATAGGCTGATTCAGCACCACATAAATATCTGCCATCAAAATATGCATTTATCTCATCAATTCCCCCCTCATCGGTGTCATTCGATTGCCATTTTCTCTTTCTCTGAACTTTAACAGTAGCACGGTCATGGCCTTTCAAACAGTATTTAAATAAATACTTAAGACTGCGTGCGTGACAACATATTTCCACATTCATATGGCATTGAAACTTGACCAAAAGATCTCGGTTGTATGGTACTACCCACTGGTTGTCCAGCTCAGTCTTCTTTATTTCAACAGTAATGTTTGTCCTGCATCGCATATACATCGGGAAGCCACTGTCATCAAAATTAGTTTGAGCACAGTACCTGAAATAATTCAGTGACGACAAAGTTTAGGTATTAGGTTACGTTACTGGATTGTGAAATGACACAAAAAAGGTATGCCTATATCTTAATTTTTGGGAAAATAACGTATGCAACGTAAATCTTTTATGCATAGAGACTTGACATTTTGCAAACCACATAGACCTGTGGATCATATATTCCTTGACGGCTGCATAACCAACCAGATCTAATAAAGGATCTGGGATTTCTGCGGATACAAATTTATCCACATTCTGCTTGAGGTTTTTTTAGAATCAGCATCAAGCCATATTAATATATGTACATGTGGAAGGCCTTTTTTCTGAAACTCGATGACATACATAACTGCAAAATTGGGAAATCTAGATTATATTGGCAATTGGCAAAATAAAATTACTTTTACCAAAATCTTTTCAATGTAATAATATATTTAGAAATTATACTAAGAAAGTCCTCGTAAGCACTCTTACCTCCAATACAAACCCCAAAGTGCTTTTTGTCCTTAATATCTCCCATTAACTTATCAAGTTTTAGTCTAAACACCCTTGATATGATGTCGGGATAGTTTGGAGCAATGCAACCAGGTGCACACTCCATCATCTTCTGTATTTCATCCCAAATAGAATTACAGGTAATAGTCAGGAATATGTCTGGATGTCCGATGTAACGGCATACGGCCAACGCGTCTTGGAAATTTTATTGCATGTATCACTTCGAACCAATGTAGCCAGCTGGCAGAACCATACCTTTACCGGTATTTGAACTGTCCACATCACCTCTGTTAACAGATCTATAAATATTGCTGTATAATTCATTCCATAAAGTAGTTTGGTGAGTACGGAACCACCATAGTCGTGTCTGTTCAATGGTAGAAAAAGCATATACCATATACTGTTGAAATAGTCTTTCACCAAGCCGAGGAGTCAACCCTACAATACAAAATTCATTATTTATTTATGTGGAACATAAACAATTCAATACTTTTTGTTAAATATAGTTTACCATCAGTCTCTCTAATTTGGAAAGCATATGAGTAGTAATTCTTCAGAGACAAAAACCCACATGGTTTGCAAGAACTATCAGCGGTCTTTCAAAATTTTATCTTGGGGTGAAATCCATCTTCTCCACGTGGAAAGAGTAAAGGGTACTGTAAAGCCATCAACTTCGGATGAACATAAGAAACACGGACTAAACCTTTACCTTTTTCATTGAAAACTATATCACGGTCGCCACATGTTTCTTCAGTGTCGCCAATCATAATGCCAACAACTTCATCAGTGCTAGAAATATGACACTCTCTTCCACTTTTAGATCTTATAACTTTCAATGTAATCTGCAGCTCAAGAATTTCATCGCTTTCATACAGATCACGCTGCTGCCTAAACTTACCAACCAATTGATTTGTTTCATCTAACATTGTTATAAGACCTCGTACAACCTCTTTATCAACACTTTGTCGGTCCTGAATATTAATCCACCGAAGATGATTATCAACTTCGTTAATGGTGTCATAAATGTAAAGTTGACGAAATTTGGGGGTTTCATTATCATTCTATTTTAAAGATCCAAAAACATGGTGGTTCTGACCATTTAATCTGTACATATAAGGCGCCCTTCCATTATTTATTGAATGATCTATGTTACCGCCGGTAGAAGTAAAGGCAAAAATTGTATTATAGAGCCGTATCAATCTATGAAATGCAGGACCTCTTTTCTTGTTATTGTACAAATCCAGCAAATACTGAGGGGTAGGAGGGATTGAAGGAAATCTCACTACACCTTTCATACAACAAAGAAAAAATATAGGACAGCCTTTAGTCACATTTTATTTACCTTTTCTTCCTTCCACATCCGAGCATGACATTTCGAACAAATGGCAGTAGGAGCACCCAAAGAAGCATACTCCTCAGGAATGACACGTCGCGGTGTACGTCTGCTTTGCATCAAATTACATTTCGAATTCATCTCATTAACAGTGTCTTCATCATCAACATCATGAGACCCACTAAGACAATCTGCATCATCTGCATTTTTTTATTTTAGTGTCACCAAATTAAATCTGGGGAATTTTTTAGGAGTACATCTTTGTATTTCTTACCACTTGATTCACAACAACTTGCTTCATACTCTGATCCATCAGAATCATCAGACCATAGTGAAGGAGCAACAACATTCAGACCTGCAAGAAAACATTAAATGGTAATTCATAATCACGTAATACATAGCCAAGACGAAATGTCACATAGATATCACCTTCATTAAAGTCATTACTTTCTTCCTCATCATCAGTAACAATCTCATCTGTGAATAATTCTCTACCAAACCTCAGATAATTTTACTTCCCTTTCCGGTTCAAAGGTTCACGTCCATTTAAGGAAACATCATTAATGTTCGATCGCGTTTCCTCTGTTTCATAATTAAAATAACAATTCTTCAGTTCTTCCTGTTACCATAAGGATAGACAGACAAAAGCTTAACAATGGTAGAATCTAATATTTACCTCTCACTATTTTTCTAGGAAATGAGGCGCTACCTAAATTTGTTACATCTGATAAAGGAGTTCTGTTCTAACTACCTTCAGGAGGATTCATGTAGTTTTCTCTGCTATTTGATCGGGGAGTAACAATTGGAATACTACATTCTAGCAACCAAATATTAAACGCATTATTGCATCATAAACATAAAATAACAGTTGCTTTGCAAAAAAACACAGAGTAAATAAAGAAAAAAATAGTACTGGAAGCTGTTTTATTAAAATGGCCTGACCTAGGCAAGTCACCAAGTTTCGTCCTCTTTCCCACCAACCTAACAATATTTGGCGTGGATTCCATCAACATACCTGCATTACAGACATAATAATGGGTAGTCAGAACATAGGCCTAAGTATGGTTGCAGTTTAAATTTTGTAAGAATTAGAATATGTACTTGTAGGTGTTTTGTTTTGACTCCTAGTACTAAATATTGCTGGGGTGAACAGAGGTGATAGGTTCATTTTGGGGGACAGAGTATGAACGTTGGCCATTGATCCTGTTAACACATCAGCAGAACAAACACAAACAGAAGCCTCAGTTACATTCACATATATGAAGATACAGTACACAATAACAACTAACTTACCTGTGGTCGTGCTCCTTATTGAGGAAGAAGATAAAGCACAATGATCAACAATAGCAGAGTCGACAACCACATTCTCTTTGTTACCATTCAATAGTTTTGTCCTTCTGTACTTCCGATCATAATCTGCATTCAAATCTTCCATGCTAAAGAACTTGTCAGCTTCTTCACCACCCATTCCTTGGAAAATGAATCAACCTCTAGTGACATTATCAACCAGAATTTATATACACAGTCTTAAAGGGGGTGAAGTTACTATTCAAAAGAGGGGGTGAAGTCACTAATCAACCTAAACAAACTAATTTCAATATGAAATTCAAATTCAAAAGTGTGTTGGACACAATCTTACCTTCCAAGAGAAGCTTAAAAAGCTTTCAACATAAGCTTTCTTCTCATCAAATATATATGTAATTATGAATTAAAAAAAACTAATCAGTGGCAACTTCAGTTTTTTTTACAACTTGGTGGGTACAATGCTAAAAAGAGGTTGAAGTCACTATTCAAAAGAGACAGTATGAACTATAATATACATAGATAATCACTTCACCCGAGACAAAACTGACTATTAATGGCATGATACTAGCTTTAAAAAAATTGGTGGCCAAATTTATCAAGATACAATATATGATTAATTAACTGGCGTGCCAATATGTAATGCTCAACTTCCAAATAAAGACAATCATTATAAACCTGATGAATATCCGATACACCTAGACCAGATGGATGATTACACATATCCTCAATGCAAAGTTGCAGTGCTTTCGTGATGCCTTTCAGCTTATCGTACTGAATCTCTTGACTACTATTTAGATATGTTTTAAGTGGTCTAAGAGATTAGTTTTTCCATGCATAGTTTTCAAAGTCGATTCAATAATTTTATATTAAATTAATAATGGTCCGATAAATTACATACTCAATAATTTAAAAATTCTATCATGCTTTCTAATGTTTGCATGATTTTGAAATTGAGTTAAATATTAAAGTTTTATTTTTCATTTCCTATAATTTTTTCCAATGGACGGCGATACATGATATCTTCGTTTAAATCGCTTAAAGATATATAAACCCGGAAAGAAAAATTTGATGAACAAGATGGTCATCTTTTATTCCAGTTAATTGTCAATATGTATAGAAAACAATCAATGCCATTGCTTTGTACTTCAATCAAAATTATATAGCGAAATTTTCATACATTGTCAATAGTGCAATATACAGTACATTGTCGGTGTACATATGAGATTAGTTCAGAAAGAAAGATTATATATGATTCTGCTCACTTGGACATGATCCAGTTATCAGATCTTTATGAAGCCATCCCAACTAGACTAAATTAGGTGGAGTATAAGGTGATAATTTGAGGAATTCCCCGAATATACAGTTGTGTAAATCCACATAAGTATCTGACCTATCCAAATCTTATTTCTTTAAATTCTACCCCTTTTGTTTAACAAAAAAAGCTGATAGCATACTCTTACTATGGACATGGATGCGAACAATCACACGTTTAGTAGGTTCATCAAAAAAATCTGAATACTGTCATGGGTTTAATACTGTTCAGAGGAGCCTGCAAAAGAAAATTTCTTACAGTTTAATATTACTCATCATTCTATTAAAGGAATGTGCTGTAATTTTCTTCATGCTCTCTACAAACTTTAGGGAAAATTCTGAGCCAACACAAACAAAAAAAGAGATCCTATCAATTATTGTACCTTAGAGTTATTTATGACTTAACTTTATTCAGCTAGTCATGTGCCTTGTCGTATACAAAATATAACAACAGAAATATAGAATTCAACACATCAAATAAATGAAATTAACCTACATACAAGTAATGGTTAGAAAAGAATAAAAGTATGCACATAAAAATATAAATCATAAAGGAACCACTTAGTTCCCTCCTGTTTGGTAATGTGGTGCTAAATGATTATTAGCTAGCATGACCGAATTGTGCCATGACCTGCAAATATACTTGTTGTGGCATCAATGGATGAGGACCTGAAGTACGTTTTCCTGCAAAATTCTGTAAATTTTCTATGCAATGGGTAGGGTTGCCAGGAGAATAGCTGCAACCATCCATCCTTTCCGGGAGTCTTATTGACTTCATCTAAAAGTATGCAAACTTCGACCAAAAAAGTGCTTGATAAATAAAATTGACTGCTTTTTATTTTTGTTCTGTATAATGGATAAGTTTTGTTCTGTTGGCTAAATGTTACAAAAATTACTCCTACACCTTAAATATCATGTGTACAACAACCAGAATTTTATAAAAAAATAGAATAACTGAATGAAACAAAATAACTTTATCAAACAAATAATGATAGCAATGTTACTTAAAAATTAAAATTCCTATCATAAAACTTTTAGACCTTTCATATTTTAATTTTATGGAAAAATCAACAAATAATTTTCAAAATAAATAATATAGAAACATATTATAAAATTATACAACTTTAACTATTATTTGAAAAACAATATTATTAACAGAAAAACTTCAAAACATTCTAACTAACCCGTACATAGCACGGATTATAGGCTAATAATAATAATAATAATAATAATAATAATAATAATAAAACAGCTGACTTGGAGTAGGGAGCAAGAAAAATATCAACGTTGGGACCAGCAATGTCTGACATGGTCAAATACCAAAAGAGAGGCGAGTTGACTTGAGACCGCCTCTGCCTTTGACTTTTTGTTTCTTTAACAAAAAAACATCGAATCCGATTGGATGAATCCTACTTGTACATGTTTTGACATGTAAATCTAGTCCTATCATAATTACAAATATCGAATATTAAAATTAATGGATTAAATTACCGATTTATTATTTTTTTACAAATTAAAAAAAATATTGATAATTTATCCAATCGGTTAAATATCTTTAATTGATTTATCGACGTTTTTTTTAAAATGACCGACTTATATAACAGAGTGTTCTAATATTAATTAGTAATAGAAAAAAAGAGGAAGAACAGTTTCCTTCACTAGTTCCTAGTTAAGCATCACTCTCCCTATAAACTCTACTAACACTCTGCTCCCTCTCCCCACATTGCATCTTTCCACAAGTCAATTGTTTAATCTTCTAAAAAGCCCATACTTTGGCCTTTGGCAATCCCAACTGAGGACATTTGCAATCCACTAGGATACCAGCAGCAGATATATATACAATAATAACATTAACAATAATAATATGATGTCAACATGCATCTATTGACTGGACAAAGCTCTGCACATAGATATACTACACTAGTACAAAGAAGCCATCTAAGTCTAACAACCAAATATTCTCATCTAACATGACATATACACACACCTCATACAAAGTTACAAACACATCAAACTAAAAGTGCACAACAGTTTTTAATGAATGCAAATATGCAACAAGGAATACTCAAACATCAACTAAGGTAAAAGCAATTGAAGAAAAGTATATATGCTTAACTACCAAAAAACTCTGTAGTTTGAGTTAAATCACATTGCTGGATCATCAAGCTAAAATTGAAGCTGTAAACTGATAGCTAACTAACTACTAATAAACTACATTGTTATTGTATGAATTATGAAAAACATTATCAGAAAAATACTAAAATTGTTGAATGTTGACTACCAGCTAGCTCCATCTTGATCCACCATGGAAGCTGGCACATTGAGGTCAAACCCCATAAGTCGAATTCGTTTCACACCCGCCTCAGTGCTGGCTTCTTCACCTGATGATCTCACTGCCATTTGTGCTTCAAGTTGAGGTTGAGCTTGTTCTGCAGTTTGGGCACCAGCAGGTGGAGCAGTCCAATGGCACCTCTTGTGACCCCCAAGTGCCTGACCAGATGCAAATATCTTGTTGCAAACACTGCACTGGTGTACAGTGCTACTGATATGCTCATTAGCCTTTGAGCTCCCAACAACCTCATCAATGCTGTTTCTTTTAGTAGCACACTCTTCATCACTCATTGGTACCCTGTTCACTTGATCATGACTTGTATTGAACTGCTGCTGCTGTTGGTGGTGATCAAACATCTGACCAGGTGGTGCAAAAGCACTAAAAGACTCTTTAGCAGAACTATCACCATTAATAATTGTGACCTTAAACTTGTTATGGCTGGACCTATGACCACCCAAAGCTTGGTGACTAGAGAAAGTCTTGTCACAAGTGGTGCACTTGTATTTATCAGCAGCTGTCGAAGCCCCGGCCACCCCAACTGAACTACCTACACCTGGTGGCTTCAATCCCGTCTTCACCCTTATCTTCTTATCCTTGTTAATCTTACTATTTCCCATTACCATCTTCTCCCCATGATTATCCTTACCATTAATCCCATCAAACTGGCTATGACCACCAACCAAACCGAGAACTAATTCAGTGTTCATACCATCAGAAACAACCCCAACATGATGATTCTCCACTACATGATCAACACCATTAGCATTAGCATTACCCTCCTGTCCAACAAAACCAATATTACAATCCTTCGTGACATGATCACTGGACCCACCTTCCTCAGTTACACTCTTTTTCATAACAGGAACAGAATCATAATCATCAACCTTCTTAGCCTGCTCATTAAAACCATTGCCCAAATATCTGATCATATCATCCAATTTAATCTCCTGTTCAATGTTGTCAACTAGCAAGGAACCACCATCAGTACCCTCCTCCTGATGTTGATCATCACCTCCATTAATCTGCTGTGCAGCAACAGCAGTACTTAAATCCGAAGTATCCGAAGAATCCATCACGTGGTTCAACAACAACAAACCATTAACACAATCACGTAACTTCATCTCCTCCTCATCATCCTCATCCTCATCCTCATTATATACAGGAGACACTCTCCTCTTAATTCCTTGACGTTTCCTCCTGGCCTTTACAGGCCACTTAGGCACCAGCTGTGTACAATCAACCACCTTATTATCTCCATCATCATTATAATCATCCTCATCATTATCATCATCTTCGGATAAAGCCGAAGAATAATTCCCAGAGGAAGGCCTAAAACTGCTCCAATCACTTTCAGGATGAGACCTCATATGTGCAAACAAAGACTTCAAAGACAAGAATTGCTTTCCACAAGAACTACAAGAAACAGTATAATCAGACATTGAATTATCCGAATCAGATGTCGAATAATTCTTGAAAACTCGGGGTTGTTTGTTAACAGGCTGGTTGTGAATCCTCATGTGACCACCCAAAGCTTGACCACTCTCGAACTCTTTATCACATACATGACAAACCCTCTTGGTGGTGTTGATGTTCACGTTCTCAGCTGATGAAGAGGACCCACCAGATTGTTCATCAACACCTGAAGAAGAGTTCTTGGGAATCTTGAATTTCAAAAGAATCTTACTGCTTTTGTTATCAGTAGTGCCTGAAGATGAACAAGAGCGTTGATTGAACTCCATCTTCGTAAAAGCAAGCTAACTAGGAGAGAGAGAGAGAGAGAGAGAGAGAGAGAGAGAGAGAGAGAGACGGGGAGAGAGAGAGAAAGAGCGGCGAGAGAGTTGTGAGGCAGGGAGAATAGAAAAAGAGTGGGGGGTTTGTAGGTGTATATATAGGGGGGGGTAAGTGGGAGACCCTTGAAGCTGCAAGCTGTGCTGCGCAAGCAAAGATTTATAACCCTAGTGGAAATATTACTTGTATTCGGATTCTCTCACGCGTTAAACAATTATTACTTTTTCTATTTTTCTCCGTGAAAAAGGAAACTTTATTCAACTACGCCACTTCTACTGCTACCGCTCCTATTTCTTTTTGGTCCAAGTAAAATTGTTAGCTTTTAATCTAGAATCTCAAACAAATTCGAAATATTAAACAAAAATAACAAGATTTTTTGTGTGAATAATTAAAAGACAAGGCGGTTGAGGTGAAGAAAGGAGGGGTGAAACTTGAAGGGACATAAGGAAAAGGTTCCTAGTTTTCGAAAACCTATACTTTTGTCCTTTAAATCTTTAATTTAATATCCCACAATTACATGATATCCATATCTCAATATTCTCAATTATCTCACCAATAAGTTCTATACCCCGGCATCATTATTTCTTTTGATTTCACACTGGTAGTCTTTTCTAAAAAAGTACATTTAATCTATTTTAATTAATATTTTTTAGTTTTTAAAAATAATGAAAAAATTAATTTTTATTAAGAGTCAAAATTGATTTAATTTGATCATAACAAATAAAAAATAGATAAATTAAAATGAAGTGAATATTTTTCAATTACTACACATGACTGTACACCTTTCACTGTTGGACAAAATATTCCTTTTTTAGATTTCTTATTCATTTTCTCGATATATGTAATCTTTTCAACTTTAATTATAATTGGAAAATTCTAGAGACTCCAAATAATTTTTCCAAAATTTTTCAAAAATAGTGATTGTGAAGAGTGTAACTACTAAATTTTCTAATAATGACATATATGACGCGTGCATACATATACGCTCTCAAATTAAAACGCGTCACGTGTATGTCACGTTATTTGGTAAAAAATTTGGTCAATAAATTTAGAGTAAGTAGCACTATTTCTTATAATATATAATGTATAATTAAATCATGAGTATATAATTATAAATTGGAACACAAAATAAATATACTTTAACCCATCATCAATATTTGATAATAAAGTACTAATATTGAATTTGTTTTTATTGCCGTTAAGTAACTGCTTGCTCTAAAATATTAAGGTATCACATAAAGTCCCGAACATGATCTTATAATATTGAACACTTCACTTCAATCGTACAATACATTTTGCTACGATCGGCAACAATTATAACCAATACTAATACCAATCACTACAACAAAAATAACTAACAAAAATAACTAAATTCCACTAACTAAAGGCTCAGTGGAATTTAATGTCAACTAGAATTTTGTTGACGAATGAATAAAATCCACCGCGTGCGGTGGAATTTAAGTTCGGTCGCTTTTAAACGGTGGAATTTTTAGTCGGTCGCTTTTAATCGGTGAAATTTAATCTTAGTTGTGCTTTTATTTTTATTAAATTCGGTAATAATAGGCGAGAAATTTCCCTCCAAAAATTATAAATATTTGAAACAACAAAAACAACAGAATTCAGTGACTTTTATGTTAACAATAAGTTTAAAATAATTTAATTTACATATATTTACCTTTATACATACATATAATATTCCTGTAAGTATTCATATTCATATATACATGCTTTTATCTTTATAACTGTTCGTCTTTATTCGTTTAACCCTAGATTTATAATATATACTGTATCACTATCTTATTATTGTATGCATATGCATAATGTATGTATTGTAGAAACCCTAAATTTTACGTTTTGATTTGATTTTAGGGTTTCTGATTATGGGTATTGTGTTTTTGTGCAAGCAGATTAAAGGGTTGTTGGTGGATTGGTGGAAGGAGAGTTTTTATGCTACATGTTCGACGAATTGTCTGTGAGAGAATAGTTATTTTTTTGGGTGATTTGTGGTTATGGCCAATTCGAGTTTGGACAACTGACTCGAGGCCTAGAGATACTCATGATCCTACTGGGGAACCTGAGTCGTTGTATGGGAAGATTGATCTGAAGAGCCTTTGGATGGGGAGGCTGTGCCTAGGCAGAGTAAGAGGAGGAGGTTGCATGAGGAGAGTGTTTTGACGAGTACAGATGAGGGGGTGTATCAGCCGAAAACTAAGGAGACGAGGGCAGCATATGAGGCGATGATTAGTATTATTCAACAACAGTTGGGTGGGCAACCTTTGAATATTATGAGTGGGGCGGCTGATGAGATTTTGGCTGTGTTGAAGAATGATACATTTAAGAATGCGGATAAGAAGAAGGAGATTGAGAAGCTGTTGAATGAGATTCCGATTAAAGTTTTTGATGAGTTGGTGTCATTTGTAGCAGCGGAGGGGGGAGAGAGAAAGGTAGGGAGAGAGAGAGAAAGGTAGGGAGAGAAAGGTAGAAAGAGAGAGAAATATAGGGAGAGGAAGGAAGGGAGAAGCAAAACGGAGGGTGAAATGGTGATAGATGGAGTTGCCGGAATTTTTTCCCGGTGGTGGCCGACGGTTGCACGGTTGATGGGTGGGGGTGGTCTTTTTTTTGAAACATTTTATGTTAAAATCGACCGATTGTGGTGTAATTTATTCAGGGGCGGGAGTTTCAGATTTTCACAAAATTTGAATTTTGAATTTTAAATTTTATAAAAGCGAGAAAAGAGAAACATGGTTTTATTATAATATAATTTGTTCACGATTACAAAATAAAAGAGACTTATATAGATTACAACCAAACAATAACAAGGAAATATTATCCTAATAAGAAACTTATTACAATAATATAATTATACAATAATGATATATATATATGTGTGTGTGTGTCATTTCCTTCAAACTCACGATAGTGAGTAGAAAGTTTGCCAAACGAGAAATGGGGCCAAATAACCAAACGATCCAAAGATGCAACAGAAAATTCAAAAATATCCAAACGAATCCAAAAACAGAATAATAAATCCAAAACAATGAACAACTTCCAAGAAAATCCAAAACACCAGAAAATGAGAGAAATTTTCCAAAGGCGCACCAGTACAAATAGAATAGAGCAATACAAGTGTATCCAAACCGAAATCAAGTTAATAAGAAATCCAATCAATAAGATAAGAAGAACCATATATGTTATCCAATAACAAAACACCTTAAAACTAAAACATACCTCTAACAATCAAAACTAAATCCAAATCTAAAATATAACCCAACAACCAATCCAATAATACTTCAATTCTGATCTAAATTATAACCGAATCTAAGTCAGCAAAACTGCATCCAATCTTCAACCAAATAAAAAAACTTTATCCAAATTTCAAAATTCAAATCGAACTGAGAAAATCATCACGACAAGGGCCAATGTGAGTAAGACACCAAATAAACTAAAATAATCCCTTAAAGGACCCGTCATGCAAGACATGTCTCATCATAACAAGACTAAGTCATATTGACAATCCTAAAAAATTAGTTGACTTGTAATAATTTGTGTAATATGTAAATATGTTCCTTGAGTCTGCAAAAAAGTTTAGAATACTAGAATAGAATATTTTTCTATGAAAAACAATCAAGCTAAAATATAAAGTTTTGGAAGAAGATCAAGCCTGATCATGCCTCAGAATGATGATGTAATAGCTTGAAGTAAAATAATATTGTAGATTGAGAAATGTTCTAAGTCAGATATCGAGGAGTTACAGATCAAGGAATATAGAGAAGTCATATTGAGAACTTTCAAAGACTGTAGAGAAGTCATTTTCTATAGAAAAGTCAATTTTTCCGTAGACAAGTCAAATACATGGAGAGATGTGGAGATATCGACAAGTAAAAATGCATGTAAAGATGTGGAGATATCGACAAGTCAAATGCATGTAGAGATGTGGAGATGTCGACAAGTCAAATACATGTAGAAATATGAAAATATCGACAATTAAAATACATGTAGAGATATGGAGATGTCGACAAGTCAAATACAAGTAGAGTTATAGATACATCTATAAGGCTTTTTGTACTTACAAGATCTCAATAACAGTTTCATTTATAGAATGCTTCCATCATGAAAATTTTAAATTACCAGTCAACAAACCATTTTATCATTAAGATGGAAAGTCTACAAATGCAGCTTGAAGAGTGCAAGATCAAGAGCCAAGATGAACTGCACAAAGGAGTGTAACAAGACTGAAAGATTATCTGCAGATCTGTAGTGCCTAGAATGAAATTATACAAAAGAGCTTTAGAAATTGTGTTTATCTATTTTAGTGCTAATTCATTAAAATGTGCATATTGTTCTATGAAGCAAGTCACGTGTCCTTTGTTAGTTGTAACTAAACAGTCTCAATTTTCTTATTTTCTCTGAAGTAGAAGCTAAGTTCTTCAATATTCAAAAACTTAGATTTGTAGCACAACTCAATTAATTTTGAATAACGATCAAGTGAGTTTTGATAATTGTTTCTCTGTATCTTTTACAGTTAGTTAATTATCACTACAAAAATAATTTAGCTGTTAAGTTCAAGAAAGCCTAAAACACTGAACTTGATTTCTTGAAAATAATTCATAAGGGTTTTAAGTAAAAATCAATAAATACACATTCACCCCACTCTTTGTGCATTTCATACCTAACATGACCAATGTGCCTATAACACCAAATAAAATAAAATAATAATTCGAAAGGTCAACGTCCTTAAAGTAATAAATACACTAAAATAATATCACGAAAGGACAATGTGCCTATATCACCTAAATAAATTAAAGCAATCAATCGAAAGGTCCAATATGCCTAGAACACCAAATAAAATAAAATAATCCCTCGAAAGGCCATTGTTCTTAGAGCACCAGATAAAAAAATTAAGAAAGTATACTTTTATGCCTAGGGCTACTCTCATCATAGATTGGGAGAAAAGAGAGAAAGAAGATGAAAGAGAAAGAAGGCAAAAAATATTATCAATGAGCCAATATTATCAAAGAGATATGTATAATGTGTATGGGAGTTCCAACCAAAACCAGTAGAAAAAACTTCAACCAACAATTTTGTTTACCACGGGGAATCCAACCAATTCGAAGTAAAATGAACGTGAAGGAAAAAAATATCAATCACGACTAATACTAAATATTATCCTAGAAAAATAATATATAACTGATTTAGGAAGAACACGAGAAAATTAACAAAAATAGCATATGTTTTAAACCCAACATGTAAAAGATGTAATATCCTGAATTTTCAGAATTTATTATTATATTATTATTTGAGTATTTTATGTGAGTTTTCTAAAATCGGAGGAATAAAATTGTGGATATTTTATTCCTATATGACTGAGTTCGTGTCTTTTAGTGGCTCAATGTGCTAAGTGATAGTTGTGTATCGATCCCTGCCGGTATTGTGAAAATATTCAAAAATTTATTTGGATATTATTTTATGACATGTTAAATGAAATATAATATGTTGATTTCAGTTTAAAGTGTTTCTTGATAATAAATATTATGTGGTACATCTTTATGGTCACGTAAGGACCAAATTATTTTTCAGATCTTTGTTACGTGTTAAAATATAGATTTATAAGAAGTAGATGTTATTTGGACGCATTTCTAATAACTGGTTATTACGTATTACCTGTTTTGTCTCATTTTGTGTGCGTTTGCATGTCTTATATGTACTTTCAGGATTTATTGTTAATTTAGAAAATAGCCCAGTTTATTAAAAATTATTAGACTGGGACCTCAAAACCCACAAAATTCGTATTTTCATTTTATAATCAAATATCATTCTAATATCATTTTTTCGCATTTTTGAAAATATTCATAATTTTTGGAGAATCTTGATATAATTTTGAAATTTATTTAAAAGTCATATTTTTAAAATTATTCTCCGTAAATTATTATCTTCGGGCTAGTTTTTTTGATTGGAAGATTAAAACATCCTTCTTTCATATTTGGGGTATTATTTATCCATAAGTATAAATACCAAAAATCAGAGATTGGTTTAGTTGGTTAAAGAGGGGATAATTATTCTCTTGGTCACAGGTTCGAATCCCACAGGAGTAGAATTTATGATTATGCCTCCTGAACCAGAGTCTGTCGCTTAAGTGCATTTTATCTTGCTTCACAAGGTTTGCAGGCTATTGCGTGAGCCCGTGGGGTTTACCCAGTGCGCACCCGAAGGGTAGCGGCTGCGGGTTCCCTACGATAAAAAAAATCATATATTTAAGTTTTATAAAAATCATATATTTCAGATAATTATCTAGAAATTAGAAATATTATCTGTGAATGATCAGTTCGTTTTTCATCTTTATCCTTCGATTTGTGGGAGCTGCAGTTGTTCGTTTTTGACGCTTTAATAATCGTTTGGAAGCTCTTGAAGAGCTCTTCATTTTGATACCAGAATCATCAACTAAGGTTGATTATCCTTTGATATCATTTTTCATCATGTTTTACTAATTGAGTTTATTAATTGTGATGATTTTTGAGGTTATGAATAGCTTTACCATGATCTACAAAGTCGATTTATGTATTTACTTGCATCGTTTGATTACCGGATTCTATAAGTTGACTTATTGGTTTTTATCATTTTTATTTTTCAAAATTTCGGATGATATATGATGTGATGATGGATTTATAATGATATGAATATATTATAGATGTTCTGGGCTTCATTTTGGTACTAGAATCGTAAATTTTGGTTAAGATTTGGCGAAGTTTGTCGTTTGGGCAGAGTTGAGCACGAGGTCGCCAGCTTTAATGTCTTTTTGGCCAGAACCGGACAGTTCTTGCTCGTTTGTTGTTGTTGTTGTTGCTGTTTCTGACCTGATTTTCAATGAAAACTAGATAAAAACCCGTTGTATCCAAACTGAAAGAAACCGTTTTTGGCTTTGTCAGAACCTGGCCGAATAATATTGAGGTCGCCGAATTCTACATATTTTTCTGGTGGTTCTTGTTTTTGATTGACCCGTTTTCAGCCCAATCTTGACCCAATTTTGATCTATTCTAGCCCAATGGTTTTTACAAAATCTTGTTTATGAATATTAAACTGTTAGATATATTTGAGATGTCATGTCTAATGTGTTTCATGTTTAGTTTTCAGATCTTAACAAACATGAAATATCAGTTCTTACTGGAATCAGTACTTACTGGAAGTCAGGACTTAATGTCATATCAGGACTTAAGGTCATATCAGAACTTAAGTACGGGAGGACTTACAGTTAAGGCAGGAAGCTGATTAACAGTAAAAGATCGAGACTAATACAGAAGAAGATATGCAAGGAAAGAGTTAGAGGACTAGAAGAATTATATAACATATCTGATTGATATATTTTAGGAGACAAAATTATATTCCATATCAATTAAAAGTTATCTTGTAACTGTGTACTATATAAACACATACATAGGTTTACACTATATGTGTTATCATTATCGAGAAGATCATACATTGTAACCTAGCAGCTCTCGTGATATTTGTTCATCACTGAGAGAGAACGGTTCCATTGTAACAGAGTTTATTATATCGAATACATCTGTTTTCTGTTACTTGTGTTCTAAATCGATTTGATTGTATTAAACACTGTATTCAATCCCCTTCTACAGTGTTGTGTGACCTAATAATTGGTATCAGAGCGTATCTGTTAACACACATACAGTAAAGATCCAAAACAATCATGTCTGAAGAAGCATAAAATCCAACCAAGCCCGCCAAAACTGAAGAAACTCTAAATACTCAAACCCACAGTCGATATGAGACTATTAGGGTTCCCATGCTGAGACCTTCTGAGTATCCCATATGGAAAGTGAAGATGGCTATGTTTCTGGAAGCTACAGATCCAGAATACCTTGACAGAATTAATGAAGGACCACATAAGCCAACCAAGCTCTCTATTGTAGTTGCAGATCATCCAGCAAAGACCGTACCAAATGAGAAAAATGATTATACAACTGAAGATATCTCATCTATTGCCAATGATGCAAAGGTAAGGCATTTGCTACATAGTGCCATTGATAATGTCATGTCAAACAGGGTAATTCACTGCAAGACTGCAAAGGAGATATAGGATGCCTTGGAGACAAGATGCCAGGGAACTGATGCAATCAAGAAGAACAGGAGGACTATACTCACTCAAGAGTATGAGCACTTTGACTCAAAACCTGATGAGTCATTAACTGGTTTATATGACAGATTTATCAAACTCTTGAATGATCTGTCACTGGTGAATAAGGAATATGATCTTGAAGATTCAAATCTTAAATTCCTTTTAGCTCTTCCTGAAAGTTTGGATTTGAAGTCAACTACTATAAGAGACAACTATGCTCTTGATGAAACTACTCTTGATGAAATTTATGGTATGCTCAAGACTCATGAACTTGAATTGGATCAAAGAAGCAAGAGACATGGGAGAAAGTCAAGGACAGTTGCCCTTAAGGCTGAGGAGGAATTCCCCAAAGTGGTTGTCTCAAAGAAAGGCAAAGGAAAGGCTCTCATCATAAAGTCTGATTCAGAATCATCAAGTACTGATGATGATGATTCAGAAACTGAAAGTCTACCTAAAGTAGATGCTGATGAAGAGATGATGAAATTGTGTGTTCTAACGGTGAAAGGGTATCTACAAAGATAGCCTACAGGAAATTTAGAAGGGGAAATAAGTTTTCCAGGAAAAGTGGAAGTTCTGATAAGAAGGGATTCATAAAATCTGAAGGCAAAGTAGGAAAGTCTGACAGAGGAGATTACTCGAATGTCAAATGCTACAACTGTGGTGAGAAATGCCACATATCTCCTGACTGCAAGAAAGGAAAGAGTGACAAAGGCAAGGCTCTTGTCACAAAGAAGAAAAGCTGGACAGACACTTCAGATTCTGAAGATGAGGAGAACTATGCCTTGATAGCAAATGCTAATAGCAGTTCTGATGCTGCTGAGTTAAAGGTACCTCAAACAACTTTTGCTTTTCATACTAATAATATTACTGAGTTGAGATCATATCTTAAAACCATGTTTATTAGCTATAGAGATTAAACTTTAACATGTGAAAGATTAACTTCATAAAATCTTGCTTTTAAAAAGGGGAATGATTATTTAGAAAAAGAGTTAGTCATGTTCCATCAAACTCAGAAAGAAAGAGATGATGCCTTTTATGTTAGAGATGAAGTGCTAAAAATGAATAAATCTCTAAAAACTGAGTTAGAAAAGGAAAGAGAGATTATCAGGACTTGGACTAACTCTGGCAGAACAACTCAGAATTTGCTAAGTAGTGGAAAATGGAAAGAGGGCTTAAGTTATGGAGATGACAAAAGTGAAAAAGGAACTGAACAAATTGAGCCAATTGTTGTTAAACAAACTGTTAAGCCAAAGGTAAATCCTGTTAAGTCTGTAGCTAAAACTATAAAGTCTGATTCTGAAAAGATGAAAGAAGCCGTGACAGAAGTTAAGGAGAAGTCAACTTCTGACAAATTAGAACAGGATAAACTAGTTGAAGTCAACATAGGCTTAATGACAAAGAAGCAGCTTAAACATAAGCTAAAAGAGATTAGCAGTGTAAACAAGGTAAAAGCAGCTAGGAAAAATAGGAATGGAAAGGAAGGTGTGAATAAAAGTAATAATTATATACCTGTTCCTAATGCTCCTAGAAAGAAATGTTATAACTGTGGAAACTCTAACCATATTACTTCTTTTTGCAGGAAGAATAAGAATATAAACTCTTTACCTCCTAAATCAGGAGTTAAGAGTCAGTCTGTTAGATTTAAGCCACAAAATCCTTATTTTCATTGTGGTAGTATATGGCATTCCATTTATACTTGTAAGGAACATCATAGTTTGTACTATGATTATTATCAGATAAAATCTTCTTTGAAGAAAGTTACTTTAATTCCTTCTAGTGTAAAGTATGATGCAAAGTCTGATACTGTAAAATCTGATAAGAAAAATGTTAGAATAAACTCTGATGTTAAATCCATTGTAAATGCTAACAAACTTAATAAGGTCAAAGGATCCTAGCAAGTCTGGGTCCTTAAAACTAACCATTAGTGGTTTTTGTGATTGCAGGGCAACAGGAAGAACATCCTAGTTCTGGACAGTGGATGTTCAGGACATATGACTGGAAATAAAGCCCTGCAATCAGACTTTGTGGAGAAAGCTGGCCCAGGAGTATCTTATGGAGATGGAAACATGGGAAAAACTCTGGGATATGGCAAGATCAATCTTGGGAATGTCATCATTGAAGCAGTAGCTCTTGTCTCAGGACTTAAACACAATCTGTTGAGTATAAGTCAAATATGTGACAGAGGTTATCATGTGGATTTCTTTGAAGAACACTGTGAAGTTATAAGCAATTCTATAAGCAAAGTGGTTCTGAAAGGTAACAGGCATGTTAACATTTATGAAGCCAGACTTTCAACAAGTACTGATGGTTCTACAATCTGTCTGTTGAGTAGAGTATCAATTGAAGAAAGCTGGAATTGGCACAAGAAACTCTCTCATTTAAATTTCCATAATATAAATGAGCTTGTAAAGAAAGATCTTGTGAGAGGACTGCCAAAGTCAGTTTTTGCTACTGATGGCCTTTGTGATTCATGTCAAAAGGCAAAACAAAGAAAGTCTTCTTTCAAGAGCAAAACCGTGTCATCAAATCTTGAGCCTTATCACCTACTGTATGTTGATCTATTTGGTCCAGTCAATGTCATGTCTATTGCAAAGAAGAAATATGCTATGGTTATAGTGGATGAGTTCACAAGGTACACTTGGGTGTACTTCTTGCACAAGAAGAATGAAACTGCATTTACTCTAACTGATCATGTCAGACAACTGGATAAATTGATCAAAGATTCTGCTAAAATAATAAGGAGTGATAATGGAACTGAGTTCAAGAATTTGATTATGGAAGAGTTCTGCAAAGAGCATGGAATCAAACATGAATTTTCTGCACCTGGAACTCCACAGCAAAATGGAGATGTAGAAAGAAAGAACATGACTCTCATTGAAGCTACACGAACAATGCTTGAAGAAGCAAAGCTGCCAACCTATTTTTAGGCTGAAGATGTGCAGACTGCTTGTTTTACACATAATGTTACACTCATAAATAAGCATGGAAAAACACCATATGAGATGGTCAAGAAAAAGAAGCCAAATCTGAAATACTTTTATGTATTTGGTTGCAAGTGTTTTGTTCTTAAGACTCATCCTGAGCAGCTGTCAAAATTTGATCTAAAAGCTGATGAAGGAATTTTTGTTGGATATCCACTTTCCACAAAAGCCTTCAGAGCCTACAATTTAAGAACAAGGATTATCATGGAATCTATCAATGTCTCTTTTGATGATAAGAAGATTACTGGACTTGAAGATTTCAATGATCATGATCAGCTGAGATTTGAGAATGAAGATTTAAATTCTGATTCTGTAAATTCTGATGACTTAAATCCTGATCCTGTAAGTTCTGACGGTTTAAGTTCTGATGTCATTTAAACTGTGGTAAAAACTCCAAAGGAAAATGCACCTGTCCAAGGGGAGCAAGCTGAAGATCCTACCACATCTCAAGACTCTCGAGAAGCATCAGAACCTATCACTGGCTCTTCAAGTTCTGATTCATCTAGTTCTGATGAGCCAAGTTTTGATAATTTTGGAAGCTCTGATTCTTCAACTCCTGAAAAATCAAACTCAAATTCTGAAGTCTCAGAGAGCATAACTATAGGGGGAGCATCAGAAAATGCTGATGGAGACAACATGGATCATGGGGGAGGATCCAGTTCTAGAGATCAACTTCCATCTGCAAGGAAGTGGACTAAAGCACACACACCTGATTTAATCATTGGAGATCCTAAAGCAGGTGTCAGAACTAGAACTGCAACTTCAAATGAATGTCTCTATCATTCCTTTCTATCTCAGACTGAACCAAAGAAAGTGGAAGAAGCTCTTCAAGATGCTGATCGGGTGCAAGCAATGCAGGAACAGTTAAATGAATTTGAAAGAAATAAAGTCTGGACCCTAGTGCCAAGACCAAAGAACAGATCTGTTGTGGGCATAAAATGGGTGTTCATAAAAAAAACTGACAGTGATGGCATAATTACAAGGAATAAAGCAAGGCTGGTTGCTAAAGGCTACTCTCAACAGGAGGGTATTGATTATGATGAAATATTTGCACCACTTGCTAGATTAAAAGCCATAAGGATCTTTCTGGCTTATGCTGCTCACAAAAAGTTCAAAGTCTTTCAAATGGATGTGAAAAGTGCTTTTCTCGATGGAGAATTGGAAGAGGAGGTATATGTTGAACAACCTCCAGGCTTTGTAGATACTAAATTTCCCAATCATATCTACAGGCTTGACAAAGCACTTTATGGCCTTAAGCAAGCTCCAAGAGTATGGTATGAGACTTTAGCTCAATTCCTTCTGGAAAGTGGATTTCACAGAGGCACAATTGACAAGACTTTATTCTACCTCAACCATGGAAAGGACTTACTTTTGGTACAGATATATGTTGATAATATCATATTTTGTTCTACAAATGCCAAACTCTGTGAGAGGTTTGCAAAGCTAATGCAGTCAAGATATCAAATGAGTATGATGGGAGAACTCAGTTATTTTCTGGGCCTTCAAGTCAAGCAAAATGAAGAATGCACTTTTATCTGTCAATCCAAGTACACCAGAAATTTACTGAAGAAATTTGGAATACAAGATTGTTCAACTGCATCCACTCCCATTGCCCCTGCAACCAAGTTAGATATGGATACTGGTAAATTAGTAGATATTACTAACTACAGAGGTATGATTGGCTCTTTACTCTATTTAACTGCAAGTAGACCTGATATCATGTATGCTACCTGTCTTTGTGCAGATTTCAGGCTGATCCAAGAGAACCTCACTTAACAGCAGTGAAAAGAATTTTCAAGTACCTCAAGGGTACAGCTGATTTAGGATTGTGGTATCCTAGGGAATCAGATTTTAAGCTAATAGGTTAGTCAGATGCAGATTTTGCAGGATGCAAAATAGACAGGAAAAACACTAGTGGAAGCTGCCAATTTCTTGGAGGCAGATTGGTTTCTTGATTTAGCAAGAAACAGAAGTCAATTTCTATATCAACTGCAGAAGCAGAATATATTGCTGCAGGAAGCTGTTGTGCACAGATTCTTTGGATGAAGAATCGGTTACTGGATTATGGATTAGAATTTTATAAAATCCCTATTTATTGTGATAATCAAAGTGCTATTGCTATGACAGGTAATCCAGTTCAACACTCAATGACAAAGCACATCAGCATTAGGTACCATTTCATAAGGGAACATATGGATGAAGGTACAATGGAATTGTATTTTGTTCCAACAGATCAACAACTAGCAGATATATTCACAAAACCACTATGTGAGGCTACTTTTATAAGATTGGTAAATGAACTTGGAATGGTTTCAGGTTCATTCTCTACATCTTCTTAGTTTTTGTTCTCATGCATCAGACTTTATGATCAGTATTTACTGATTGTATTATCTCTATGTAATCTGTGCTTAATTTAAAAATTCATTAAATGCTGATTGTTATCTGATGTGGATCTATATACTCTGATAAGTGTTTTGAATGTTCTGTGACTATTCAATCCAATGAGGATAACTGTGCTAGATGCTGACCTAGTAGTCTTTAACATACTAGAAATCCCATGTTTGAATTAGTTGTTCATGTGGAAACTCATTAATACAAGCAAATTCTGATATTGAGCTTAGTTAAGTTTACTTTGTGTATCTTATTACTAAGTCACAAACTAGAATCTTGTTTCTTATCTGTCAAATTCTGATATCAGTAAATCTTAAGGATGAACTACATGCTGATAAGCCTCACTTACCAAAAAAAAATAAAATAAAAGAAAAGAATAAAAGTCAGGTACTCCTTTGAGATCTAGAGTAAATATGTGGAAGGGAAGACCCAAGTGCATTGCTGGTATTAAGTAATATGCATTAGAAAAGCAAATAAATTTTTTTGGTGACTTTTCATATTCTCTGATTACTAGAGAAATACTCTGACAACAACATAAATTCTGATAAGAAGCCGTGACTCACTTACACTGAGAAGCCACTGTAAAAAGGAATTTCAAAAGATGCATAAAATGAGCACAAACAGTTGAGGTGGACTCATGCATAAATTTGTTCTATAGTAGACTTCATGATTGATGACAGATTTTAAGCACTTTTCTGAGTTATGCCTTATTTCTAAGATGTACTGAAGTTTATCAGACTTTAATCTTTATCTGATATTTTGCTAAATGCACACACTTTCACTCCATATGAACGATGAAAATTATTGTGGCGATTAAGTTGTTTTTGACAAATAGTTAAGTGTCATTTGCATAATTTCTGAGGACAAGTTCTGATGATTAAACTCTGAAGAAAATAAGTCAGTCTTTGTACGGAGAATTACAACAACAAATATTCACTTATTGAGTACAGAAGCCAAATTCTGATGATTGGTAAAATCTGATATAAGGTTCCTGCATCAGAACCTGTGATAAATGAAGCTGAGAATGTTACTTCTCAGAAAGAAATAGCAGCTCAAAGTTCTGATACTTTGACAAGGAAATTTATAAATTCTGATGCTGCAACAGCAACTCCTTCTTTGGCAAGGAGATTGAAGAAAATGAAGGCTAAGAGGTATTTAGCTAAATCTTTATCAGAAGTTAATATAAAAGCAGAGGAAGGGGATTAGGAATCTCTGATCTCACAAGAACCAATCATTATTGAAGCTCTGATTTCTCTAGCTCAAGCCACATACACTGCTACTGATACAGTGGTAACACCTCCTGACTCTCCAATAAAAGCTACAGATGATGCTAAAGAACAAACTGACAACTCTGAGATAGATATTCACAATTTGAATATACCTCAAGTTCTTTATCTGGAAGCTCCAACTACTGAAGCTCAGCCATCTACAGTCAAATCTCCAATCTTAGATGCTGAGATACCATTTACATAAAAGAGACCGGCTCTGGAGATAAATTCTGATGATCAAAATTTAGATGATGTTGTTCTTGAATCTCCAGTTGCATCACACACTCTTGTACTTTCAGAAAATGATGAAACTTCCTCAAGTTCTGGAGACAGTATTTTTGTTGAAACTCCAGTTCCTATTCTGGGAAAGGAAGCTTTGGTGAAGAAATTTGTTAGACAGGATGCTCCTGTACCTTGGGAAGAAACTCACAGGGGAGTTGAGTGGACCAAGAAGTGGAATGAATCAGATTTTATTCCATGCACCAAAACTCTGACAGAGCATGTATCAAAAGCTGATGAGTTATTATCAAATTCTGATTTTAAGACTCAACTCAAGGTTACAGCTATGAGTACAAGAAGTCTTCATGGTCTACATTCGATTACTCATGCTAAGGTTGATACACTCAAGGAACAAGCTGATAAGCTAGATCTACATCTCAAGCTTGACAAGAATAGGTATGTCAGACCTACTCTTGAGAAAATTGAAGCCATTGAGAAGGTTCAAGAGGAGCAACATGCCCAAATTGCTGAGGTTCTGGTAAATCAAGCTTCTCAGAAAGCTCAATTGGATGAAATCCAATCTTCAGTTGAACTTTCTCTCTCTCTCTCTCTCTCTCTCTCTCTCTCTCTCTCTCTTAGTTCCTGATGATGCCAAAAAGGGGGTGAAGGTAGTTAAGTCTAAATGCTCACCTACTCAAGAACTAAAGAAGAAGGATGATAAAGGTGATGACCAGGGAAACTATGAAAAGAGCAGAGGTCAAAGAAAAGTTCAAGGAAAATCTTCTATACAAAACAAGTCAAGTTCTGATGTTGTGAATGTTCAAAGTCTGAAGTCAAGTGCTGATAAAGAAAAGTCTGATGTCAAGTTCTGATATTCTGATTCAGTCAGGATCAAAAGACTCTCAGAAGTTTATGCAACCTCTGAAGCTAAAAGGGAAGCATACTACTGTTTATTACAAAGATCCTAAAATCTAGACACTTGATGAGGAGATAGCAAGAAGATTATTTCTGAAACACAATCCAGGAATGGATTTAGAAGCTTTGAAGGAGGGAGAAGCTAGATTTGCAACTGAGAAGACAAATCTTAAGTCTAAAGCTTTTGATGCAAAGAAACCTCCAAGGCCTAAGGAAAAAGGCATTGTGATTAAGGAAAAGTCAAATTCTGAAATTTCAAAGTTCAAGACTAGATTACAGACTGGGAGTGATCCCAAAGACAAAGGGAAAGAAAGGGTTGATGAACCAACCAAGTCACTGGAGATGAAAATTCCTCAAGTTCTGATGAAACTAGTATGCAAAATGGTTCAAGTAACTGATGATAATCTTGTTGAAGATGAAACTGTTCAAATTCTGAAAAGAAGAAAGATAATTGAAGAATCTAAAACAACCTCTGACATTGCTCAAGTTGTTCAGAATGAAGGACAACAAGTTATAGAAGAAACAACGAATTTTGATCAAGCTATCAAGACATCAACTACTGACAATATTCAAGTTGATTTGAATAAAATGACAATTACTGATAAGAAGAAGCTGTTATGGAAGAAAGCTACTCCAGTTGAACCAAAATTCAATCTCATGATAAATTAACTCGCTACATTTGGTTTGGGAGCCAAGCAACCTAGAGATAGAGCTGGATTAGGTTCTGATGAAGAGAAGATTCAAATAGGAGTAGAAGTTACTCTAAGAGATCCTTTCATGTTGACAGACAAACCATATGAACAAATCAAACAAAAGCACATTGACAAAGTGTTGTCTGCTCAAGTTGTGATATATGCTTATGATAAGGAGAATCTAAAAGAGAAATTGATCTTATTTCTCAATGATGGGAGGACTTATAGATTAGCTGATACTGATGTACTAAAAAAGTCTGTCAGAGAGCTTCAACATATTCACTATCTTCTGGAAGTAAAATCTGATGTTACAAGAAGATGGTCAGAATACATTTTGAAGGCTATAAGAGATCTACTCAGAATCTCTGGTACAAAGACTTCTCATTACAGTCCAATGATTACTGAAGATGATGGAAGAGAAATTCCTATGCTGAAGAATTCTGCTAAGATGGAAGTTATTCTGAAAGGAAGATGCTTATGTTATAATGAAAACTCTTCACATCCTAAAGTTATCAGACTTAGTGATGGACTTGAAAGAACATCCATTCAAGCTCTCAGAACAGCCATTTATCAGATTGGTGATAGTAAAGAAGAAGAACTGATGTAGGTCAAAGCACAGTTAGTTGAAGTTCTGAGGAAAGCTGAAGATAAGCTGGTGAAAGATTTTGTTAAGAATCATTATGGATTCAGATTGATCCAGTGATGTTGGTAAAGCTGGATGTTCTGTAAGTTGTAATTGATAGTCTTATTAAACTCTTATTGCATTTGAACTTAAATGTTTTTGACATCATCAAATCTATTAACTTGTATATTCTTGCATAATTTACAAGTTGGGGGAGATTGTTGGATATATTTGAGATGTCATGTCTAATGTGTTTCATGTTTAGTTTTCAGATCTTAACAAACAGGAAATATCAGTTCTTACTGGAATCGGTACTTACTGGAAGTCAGGACTTAATGTCATATCAGGACTTAAGGTCATACCAGAACTTAAGTACGGGAGGACTTACAGTTAAGAAAGGAAGCTGATTAATAGTAGAAGACCGAGACTAATACAGAAGAAGATATGCAAGGAAAAAGTTAGAGGACTAGATGAATTATATAAGATATCTGATTGATATATTTTAGGAGATAGAATTATATTCCATATCAATTAGAAGTTATCTTGTAACTGTGTACTATATAAACACAGACATAGGTTTACACTATATGTGTTATATGTGTTATCATTATCGAGAAGATCATACATTGTAACCTAGCAACTCTCGTGATATTTGTTCATCACTAAGAGAGAACAGTTCCATTGTAACAGAATTTATTATATCGAATACATCTGTTTTCTGTTACTTGTGTTCTAAATCGATTTGATTGTATTAAACACTGTATTCAACCCCCTTTGTAATAACCCTAAAAAATTTTGAACTTTTTGTAACCCTTATGAATAGTGATTTTACTGATTATGCTGAATAAGAAAACTTTTCATGCCACACTTTGTAGAGGTTCTTTTATTGTTATTCTGAGATCTTATTAGTACTCTATATGGTATATAAGTGTATGTAAAGATCGTCAGAATCCAAATTCGAACACTTTGATTTTTCCCGAAAATCCACCAGATACCGAAAGAATTGAGTATAAGGTAACAGGATAAAAAGGATTTAAATTCAAGGTTTATAAGAGAGGATCATAAAAGGAATATAATGTATTGAGAAAGGTTAAGGGAACCCAAGTAATAAGATCCCGGGTATGATCCCTCAAACGATAAACGAGAATGAAAGTTAAGCGAACCGTATAACAGATCAGAGGTCATTAGCCAAGTAATTAGGAGTTAATCAAAGAGGTTAGTGGATGATGATGTCATCACACCAACAAGAGGAAGACAAGTGTAACAAGATGACATAAGTAGATGACATAAGCATGACCAAATGGGAAGGGTTGGTTGATTGATTGTGAGCCACACAATTTTTACCATGGTAAAAGGTTAATTAACAAGCAAAAAAGGAAGCAACCAAGCCAACAATTATCATAACACAAAAAAATCAAGAAGCTCACTTTGTTCCTCAAGAACAAAGCTCTCGGCCCTTCTTCTTTTTCAAAGAAAAGAAAATCCAAATTCAAGTTCCAAGCTTTGATAATTAGTGAGGTAATTATCCAAGGTTCCTTGTACATAGATATAGATATCCTATGAATCTAAGCTTCAATTTCCTTCACAATCTCTTCCAATAATTCATGGAAGAAGAGAGTAAATAGTGTTTTCAAGAACTTGAAATTTTGATCTTGTGTTTTTGTTTAGATAAGCTTTAGTAAGGATTTTCAAGGGTTGTTTCAAGCTCCTTAGTTACTCCTACTCACCAAGGAAGGTATAATCTCATACCCTAGACCTAATTATGATTATTTAGAGCTTTTTATGCTTGGTTTAGTTCTTGGGAAGTATGATCCATGTATATTTAGAGTTGGGTTGGATTTATAATGAGTTTGGAGTTGTAAATCTTGATTATTGATTAATGAACTTAAGTATAAGCTTTTAGTTCATGATTGAGAGTAGTATAAATTAGAAATCTTGAGATTTTGGGGCTGTTGTAGTAGATTATGTATGGAGTTTGGTTGTATTAATGATTGTGGGTTGATTGTGGATTGATTTGGAGTGGTACAAATTTGGTAATCGCGTAAACATAGCCGTCGTAATGCCCGATTTACCTTAGACTGCTTTTGTTCTTAACATCAGGACCCGTGAACTCACTGTTAGGCTTTTACCATTGCCATTATTAGATAGTTCATATTACGAGCTTCGTTTTGATATGTGGTTCGCTTGAATCCGATGTACGGTTCAGGAGAAATGACCGTTTTAAGTAACAGCGTTACGCGACCGAACCATTACCCCTCGCCTTACTTTAAAACCTTGGTTAAGGCCCTTAAATGACTAATTGGGGTATGAAACAATTATTTAAAGTAGGTTAGGAAGTTGGTAGGGTACTCACGAAAGAATCGACTTAAAATTCTTAATGGTTAATTTATTAAAAATGGTGGAGCAGAGGGTACTCGAGCGACTTAAGTGAATCGTTAAGCGCAAAAGCGAACGTTAGGGTCTAATTGGTTAAAGTATAGATTCTTAAGCGACTTTGGTTAAATTCCAACTTATATGATGTTTATATAGTTACCAGACTCGTCCCAGGCTTTTTATCACCCCCAGTCGCTCAGGCAAGTTTTTCTATCCGTTATACTGTTGTTGTGATGTATATATGTATATGCATTATCTTGTGATAGATGCATGATGGTTATTAGCAAATCTTGCGATATATTGGAGTATGCTGATATGGTTTATATGCATGCCTGTTTCGTAATCTTGATATCTAATTGTTGATTCAAATGCTTATAAGTTGCATAATACCTATGCTATAGATAAGTAGTAGTTGCATATACCTTTGGTATAGATGACTCAAAGGTGAACATTTTCTAAACCGGGATTAGATGTTCCCGAGTATAATATATATATATATTTATATATATATATGAAATAGTTTTTACAACTATTATTCGAATAAAGTTTATTCGATAACTTTATTTTACTTAATGAATATTATTTTGAATATTCATTTGAGGGCTTATGACTCCGCTTATTTTATTTTAATGAATATTATTTTGAATATTCATTCGAGGGCTTATGACTCCGCTTATTTTATTTAATGAATATTATTTTGAATATTCATTCGAGGGCTTATGACTCCGCTTATTTTATTTAATGAATATTATTTTGAATATTCATTCGAGGGCTTATGACTCCGCTTATTTTATTTAATGAATATTATTTTGAATATTCATTCGAGGACTTATGACTCCGCTTATTTTATTAAATAATATTCTCTATTTTATTATAGAATAATGTTTCGATAATCAAACTTATTTTCGATTATTCAAATAAGGATCGTACTTTCGTATAAGTATATCTTTGGTTATTTATTATTCATTTCAAGTATGAGTTGTTACGACCGGCATTTTATGTAATATTATTTGTGGATTGGTATAATATTAAAGTCAAATGAAAATATATTCAATGATTGTACGCTAGTGTGAGTGAAAGTTTCTGCATTATAAATTTGCTTTGTGTAGTATATGATTTTTCAAAGCAAGAGTTTATTTAATTTCTTTATTTTTGATTTATAAGGAATATTTTAAGCTTTGGAAATTTTTTCTTTTAAAAGGTATTTTGTTCACAAATTTTGAAAATGATTTTAAAAAGTCTCTAAAAATCCAAGTTATTTTATGGTATAAATTTTATAATTTTTGAACTTGTATTTTATTTTATAAAAATAAATCTTTACAAATTTTATTTGCTATAATTAGCAAATTACATAGCTATCCTTGCATGCAAATACTCTTCCATTTAACTAAGGGGCAAGGAAGACATTTCCAACCCCACTCACTTTCAATCTACTAACCAAGTTACCACTTTGTCCTTGCATGCAAATCTACCTAATTTTTGCTAGAAAGGATACTTGTGTCATTTCTTAAATCCACTCACTTGGGGTCAAATCAAAAGCATAAAAACCAAACAAATATGATTACCACTTCATTTTTCACTCCACCATTCCACACCTCCCTCCTTCTTTCTCCCCTCCTCTCGGCTCTCCCCTCTCACTCTCGGCTAAAAGCCGAAACCCCTTCCCTATTTTTTTCTTCAATCCTCAACCAAGCTTCCACTCTTTAAACAAGTAAATGTTACTTCCCATACCATGATCACTCATATTTCAAAGAGTTTTGAGTAGAAAGTTTAAGTTTAAATGGTTGCATGTAAAGGTTTTAGTGAAACTCAAAATACAATCTTGATTCTTATGGATTTAAGGTTGTTTTTTAGAGGACTACAAGGAATGAATAAGTGCCAAGTCTTGAGAAGGAAACTCTTGATGATTAAATGGCCATTTCCTTCCAATTCATTCGGTCATGACCATATGGGAGCCGAATGAATGGTCCTTGAGATCATTCTTGTTAGTTTTGTTCAATTTTTGCATGTTTATGTGATAATGACTTGAATTTTGTGGGTGAAAATTTGATAAAACTCCTTGCATGCTAAGTGATCATCTAGGTATATCTTATGCTAGGCTTGAATGTCAATTTATGATAGAACATATGTAGAAAATGTGTTGTTTTGGTTTGAAAAATCCGAAGGCATGCATGCATGAGGATTTCTCTTAGAATGTTGTAAGATTTTGATCATTTGGAAAGATTTTGTAGTAAGCCTTAATTTCAGTAGGTATAATGTGCTAATATTGATTTATGCTTCTTGTTGCATGGTAATAATTCATGATTATCTTTTATAAAAATGCATACCTTGTTGTTTCAAAAGTATGAAGATTTGTGATTTGTGGAGTGTAGATTCTCTTGTTTTGCCATAATTGTACTTAAGGTAAGGATGATCTCACCAAGGTTATTTTGAGAATAAGGGAGTTAGTTCAGTAGAATACCATGTATAAGTCTTGGGTTAAGTATTGAGTTGTTGTGTAGTTGAGTTTGTCAAGTCAAACCTTGGAAAATGAGAGTTATAGTTTCTGCAGAAAAATCAGTATAGCACCCTGAGGTTTAGAGGGAGTTTTGACCATGTCATTGGTGTGTAATTTGAGGCCCAAGCTACCAGAAGTTAGTATTGGAGTATATAAAGGTTTTAGGAGTTGGTTGGAGGTTTGCATGTCATTTGGTTAGGTGCAACAAGTAGAATCACAAAAT